>NC_046154.1:135307997-135387997 GCF_011064425.1 Rattus rattus | reverse complement strand
AGGATAATAAGTTAACAGTACTAACCTCTTGCATCCTGGCACCTTGCTTCAGCAACCCTTGGCATCCTTTTACAAGGTTCTATCTAAATTTCTCCTCTACCTCCATGAGTGCGGATGCTCGGATTCTGATCACAGTGGTATAGAACCTGAACGCAAGATGACAATGTAAGACAATTCCAACTCTATAAAATAAAAAAGCTGGTCAGCTCCCCATAGAACAGGTTGACCCAGAGAGCTGTAAAGAGTTCTTGAGTTCCTTTTAGTCATGGAAAGTCACCTTAAATCAGAACCAGATGTAAATTACTAAATGAACCTTAAGTTCCTAATTGGAGACACAGTCGGGCTGTAAGACATTTAGCAAATTACAAACAAAATGTTCTTGTTTACATTACGTTAAATGGCTTTAAAGCTGCAGCCAAGAGCTAAATAAACATGCTGTTAGGCTAAAAATGGAGTGGAAAGCCTATTCGGATTGGGTGTATTCGGGGGAAAGGATTGGGTGTATTCGGGGGAAACCGGAGCCCACGGGTGCCTGGAGAGTGTATTTTTGTAAATGCTAGTCCTGTTGTGGAAGAAGAGATTTACCCGGAGATCCACGGCCTAATGAGCAGCCTTCACTTGCCGGGGACATGTTTGAATACTGTAGCATATGCCTCCTTTCAGGATGCATAATTCATATCCAAGGATATTAGCCCCAGCAGTTCAGCTCAATAGCAGCACCTCATTATTTTATCTCTCAGTATTTATTCCTATGTTTGACGCCTCATGAAATTACTGTTAATGTGTTTATATAAGGGCAGATCTGACACAAGTGGGAAGAGTATCATTTCCTCCCTTCTTCCTGCTGCTGTTGCTTCTTCCCTGGTAGAAGGGGCGACCGTAAATAGTTAATTTGCTTCAATTATGAGCCTGTCCTGCTAAATTAGAAGCAGCAGGGATATGAAGAGCCGAAATTATACTTAGGAAGCAGCTGACAAATCCTCTGAGCCCATGCAATCCAATCATTTACTCCTCATTGGGGCTCAGACACCCACTACGTAAATGCTGCTGGAGAGTTTTGCTCCTTATCTTAGGACACAATTTGGATTTTATATCAACCATACTTAAGGTTAACAAAAATCCTGCCACACTATAGCATTCGAACAGGTGTAAGTTTATCTTAACAATTTACATATAGACATGGTGTGTTTTCTACTTTCTAAAAGATGAAGCGTATTACACAGGTAAAACAATTGTTCATGCAGAAGCCTCAGCCCTTTACCCAAGTACACAAGGCAGCACTTATACACCATACACACACACACACACACACACACACACACACACACACACATACATGAGAGTGCACATGCATGCACTCACACATACACACACACATACACACACACATACATGAGCGTGCACATGCATGCACTCACACACACACACACATGAGCATGCACATGCATGCACTCGCACATACACACACACATACATGAGCGTGCACATGCATGCACTCACACATACACACACACACATACATGAGCGTGCACATGCATGCACTCGCACACATACACACGCACGCACATACATGAGCATGCACATGCATGCACTCGCACACACACACACACACACACACACACACACACACACACACACGCATGCACATCCACACACACCTATAGAGGAAGAGGGCATGAATCTGATAGGGAGATGTCAGGAAGGGCTCAAGAGGAGTTAGAGGGAGTATGGGGGTTATGTATGATGAAAATACATTGTACTCATATATGATACTCTCAGGAACAAACAATGAGAAGATAAAAAGTAATATTCTCAAAAATTACAACATTCAAATAATATAAAATTTATTCAGCAAAAATAAGACCATAACATGTAAACAAGGTTTATATTCATAAAAACTGCAAATGAGCAGTAAGAGTATAACTTGAAATATTAAGCATATCTTACTTCTAAAGCCAGGTATTTATATATACACATACATGTTAACACATCAAGGAGAGTGTGTCATGGAGCCATGAACAGAAACATGTATAATTCAGGTGTGTGAATGTTTGTATCCTATACACACTAAGAGTTAATCATTTAAACGTCCCCACAGTGTGGAGGAGGAAATAACTCCAGTTGATAGTCATTCCATTCCAGTCTGTTACAACTCTTCATGTATGTGTTTGTGTGTGTGTGTGTCTGTATATATATGTATATGTATATATATATATATATTTGGGATAAGTTGCATATCTAGCAAATTCTCTGTGTCCATTGATATGCGTTTTAATTTAGAAGATGCGACTTAGTGATTTAACCTTAAAATCCATGTAATGCTGACTGGCAAAATCTGAATCCCCATTCCAAGGATTTTTATTCAATAAATACTGTCATGGGGTTCACAGCACTGCTTCTCCTGATATGGACAACATAGACCAACAGTGCTTCTATGTGATTACATAGCCTAATGCCATGGTAGCTACTGCGTTGGGTAAGCACACCATTATGTCAACACCATAACAGTGCCACCTGCCAACACGTTTCTCACAATATTGTCCTATCGTCTGCTGATGTCTGACTGTGTTCCCTGAGCACCTACTATGTATCAGACACTGCTCTGAATGCTGGGCTTCTATCACGAGAAATAAACCAGACCTAGCAACTTTGAATTTTCAAGGCGCATCTGAGAGCATTTTCATATCTAGGGGGAACCAGTGAGCAAACGCATATGAATCTTTGACACCAGATTACTTTGATTCCCTCCTAGTTTGTTGGGTCTCTGCTTCTTGGGCTGTGAAAGCAGAAGATTAACACCAAGGCAGCATGCATTTTGGAGGAACTATCAAAGAAAGGGCTCGAGGATGACAGCGACAGAAAGCATGTAACCCAAGCATGATTCTGTTGCTACTTGGCTTCTGTACCCTTCATGCTTCATGCTTCATGCTACATTAGGCACATAGGGGTCAGCCTGTTAGTTAAGAGTAATTAATTACCAACATGGTACTTAGCGAGTTGTCTTAATTTAATAAATCAGTAGATATGTCTTGTAGCCATATCTAGAGCCAAGTTGCCTGTTTCTGGTCCCTAGTAGCCAGTAACAGATGGCATCAACATGGCCGAAACCCTTCAGGTGTATCAAACAGTCTTCAAAAGAAATCAATAGCAAGATTCCTGTCATATCATGTAATGCTTTTGATCCTTTAGACACAACGTTGTGAAATCTTCCCAGCTAGGGTGTCCCTATAAAGATGCTGAGCAAAGTACACAAAGTCAATAGGTAGCCATATTTAAGGACCAGGTTGCATGTAAAATACTGACACGTTTTCTCGGACTGACCTAAAGGACGTCTTCCCTGAAAGCGAGTATAGGCATGAAGTTTCTGAATAAGTATCTCTGGGATTGTGATGAACTTATTCTTCTTCATACATAATTCTGTTGCTAAGCATTTTCTATAAATAAGAAATGGTAGTGGGAAAAAATACATTTGTGCTTACCCAAAAAGGAAAGCACCTTTTCAGTGTTTAAATGGTGTTTGATTAGAATTCAGAATAAGATGGATTTTTGCACCTTTTCTTCTTATGACTATAACAACTGTTGAAGTAAACTGACTAGAGATTACAACCCAGAGCCAGACAGATGAAAGGAGGAAGAAATTATCAAGTATTTTTAAGATGTTGCTTTTCTCCACGAGCTGGGTGGATTTTTTTTTGGGAAGAAGAATGCAAGGGTGAACTGACAGATTACATTAGAATTCTTTTTCTGGTTAAGTGTGTCATAGTCACTGACATTGAAGTGCTGATTTTAATTAGGGATTATCAGACTATAAAAACACATGTACTCAGTGGTATTTAGAGCATTCAGTGAATCGCAAGATCACATGAACAGGATTTGCGTTCTCCAGAACAGCTATCTGATGTCTATCTATGTGTGTTTCGGGTTAGGAGTTGTATATGTTTTAGTTTAACCAATGAGATGTGGTCCTTAGATAGGAAATGGTGGCTTTCTTGGAATAACAAACCACAGCATATAACTATGTTAAGGAAGGATGAATTCAAACGTGTTTAGGTGAGCTGGGGAAATGATAAATGGTATATTATGATTTTTAAATCCTCTTCTGGCCAACTTTGTACTTTATTTCAAACAGCTGTGGCCCATTTGGAAGCCATTTTGTAGCTCAGCAGAACACTAATATTTACTGTATGAATCACATACCTTTAAAATATTTGTCTTTCCTGAGAGAAACTATGCCTTTCCCAAACTTAACTTTGACATAAATCAGACCCATCCTCGCAGGCCAGGTTCATGCGTTTGATCGCTGAAGTGATCATTCACTGCCGAATGCAATCCCACAACCCCTTTGGTTTCTGCAAATAAAGGGCTTAAAGGACTTTCTCCATCTATAACTTCAAGTTTTGAAACATCTCTCAGGGGCTTTTTACCAGTTATCTTGAAATGTCTCTTCTAAAGTAAGAATTTGCCCTACTTCCTTTACACGTGGAATTCTTGTATATGAACATCATTCTCTTTGGACATTTCCATTTCACACCGCATCCTAGCCCAATTTTAGAGAGCAGCATCACAGAGACATACCCAGTGTGTAGAACTGGAACCATTAGGTAGCTCTCAAAGGTGGAGGGTCTAATTATTACTGGGCAGACAACCTCATTCCGATCTGGGCTACCACCCTTTAAACACAATTACAGAAAGATACCTCCTGAAATGACCCCCCCTAGAATCCTCCCTCTGCACATCTGCAGCTATTTGGAAACGTGTGGACCCATCAATCCACATAATGTGAAGTGATGAGTTCACTCTTCCCTAAAGTGGCGTTTAGGCACTTACACAATGATCCCAACATAGCCGATCATCAATAGCCAATGGGGAGCCATTTGTGAAACACGGATGTCTGAATGCTAGTCAGGTATCCTGTAACAGCATCGATCCCGGGATGGAACCAGGCCTTGTGTTCAGCGTGAAGAGTGGGAGTTACCCGCCTCCCCCTCCGAGTCGTTAATCAACACATTGCAGGAATGTTAACACTTTGTGTGATGTTTACTGCCAGCAGCCCGACAAAGGGTAACAACACACTTACATGTTGCTGTTTCAATAGAAAGCAAATAGAAGAAAGACAGGAAATGCTAGAATCAGGCCATCTTACCTTTGCTGCTTAGGAAACAATACTTTGGGTAAGTCTAGAGACCAGTATGTATTATAGGTTCCTTTAAAAGCTAAAGGAACCCTACCTAACGGAAGGCACAGCATAGCATGTTAATTAAAGTCATGATATAATTATTTAGGGCAGTTAGAAGTATCAAAGATTTTATTTACTAAACTAAGAATATTCACTAATATTTTTTCAAAATTTTCTAAGGTGTCAGTATGTGTAGGAGAAAACACGTCTCAAAACTATTTATGTAGGTGTGTTCGTGTGTGTGTGTGTGTGTGTGTGTGTGTGTGTGTGTATGATGCATGCATGCACATGACTGTGTAGGCATACATGTCCCTAGGTGTGCGTGCAGACAACAGGGGGGAACTTTAGGTCTCTTCCTCTATTGTTCTGCTTTATTGCCTTGACAAAGTCTTTCTGAATAGGAAGTTTGCCCTAAGTTTGCCCTTTTGCCAGGCTGTCTGGCCAGCAAGCTCAGCTCTCTGGATCTCCTGGTCTCTACCCTGTGATGTGCAGGGTCTCATGCTAAGTGATTTACATGGGTCCCGGATTACAAAACCAGCTCGTAGTTGTATGCAAGCACTTTTACCACTGAGCTATCCCTTCAGCTCCCCCTTGGAACTACTTTAAGGTAGTAAGAGGAAAGCATGTGCTTAAAGCCAATATTTACAAATTATGTCCTGGAGAAACGGGCTTAAGGCAAAACTAATAAGAGTATTCTTTCTCACAGGAAAAAAAAAAAACAAGGAATAAGTCAATAAAGATCAGAAGCACTTTTGTCTAAATGCAGCTGAACCAATATGGGTCATAATGTTTAAAATAAGAGCAGCAAAGGCTGGACAGAACTGTCATTTGTTTTGTATTCATGTGAGAATTCCCAAAGAAGATTCTGGATTTGAATAGCTAGTCCTGTAAATCTATGACACTCTTGTGCTTCAGCGAAAAGCTATGTCAACCAACTTTCTTTTTTTTACTAAGAACAACAGCAAAACTGATTTCTAATTTTCTTTGGTTTCTCAGTTAGTAAAGGTAGTAGGCTGATCAAATGATAATATTGCACTGATTAACGAGCCTTAGCCTTAATTCGTTTTTACTATATAAAATTCTAGCTAACTGTGAAAGCAGATGCTGCACACCTCCTTAAAAGGGAGTACTCACATTCATTTCATGGGTCCTGTTATAATTCTGCTGCTAGCGCAGTAGTTTGTTTACCTGAAGCTCTGCTATAGTTAAAATATTCATGAGTAAATAATATTTCTCACATCTCGAGTTTTAGAATTGTGCTCTGGGCTCAGCAAACCACTGTCCCTACAAAGTAAACATGGCTGTGTGCTGCCAGCTGCGAGGTGCTTAGCCTCAGACACAGTCTAACTTGAATGCCCAGACAGATTCTACGTCACTTCTCAATATTAACCTGACTCTGGTTAGTAGTCACAGCAGGGCGAATACATTTTCATTTTCACAGTAAATGCTGAAGAGCATTTTGCTCATTTGGGCTGATTTTAAAAGATTGCAAAACTTTGGAACCTTGAAAAACGCAACCTCAGGGCAGAAGGTAAACCTATCTGTGCCCTTGCTTACCCCCACTTCCGTGCCCTGCCCCTGTTTAAGTAGCTCACAGTGGAGCTGATCACAGGAGTTGATCATTTGTCAGATTCCAATGAGTTTCCTCTACTTTTACTTTTGTTTTCAAGCCTCCGTCAGTGTCCATTGCAGAAAACTTTTTATGAGAGCCCCATGGCTGTACTCCATGTTCATGTTGGAATGGGCGTGGCACACAGGCCATAGAACATTGCAGGTTGTGTCCCTAGCCACTTGCCATCCCCATTCCAGGCCCAAGGGTACCCTTGCCTGCCACTGCTGACTCCCAAATCCTTGGAAATACAGCCTAGAAGCTCTTAAAATTGTGATGAACCCGTAAATGCTGATACTTGTCCATTGGTCTTTATACTGAATAAGATGCATCACTCTTGAATCTCATCTTGGTTTTGTGTTTGGTATGAACCACAGATATTAGAATATTACTGTACTGCTGAATGTCTTCCTTCTGTCTAAATGGGAACATCTTGTTCCTGGGTGAGGCTTTTCAGAAAGCCTTCATCAAATCCGCCAATACTCCCACACTCAAACCCTTTTTTGTACACATTTTGAAAATGCAAAACATTACAGTGTGTATTCTTTTCCACCAGTCTATTTCCATTCTCCTTTCGAACTTGCATTAGGGAGGAAACATACTCTTTGAGAGCTATATATTATTCTAGAATTATCCATACGTGTGCATGATTACCATTCTGTCTTGTCCGTCCCTTGGATCAAAAGCAGAAACACGGTCTAATTTAAGACTTTCTATTGCTGTCACAGGTCTACAAGAAGAAAACTGAGGCTGCAAAAAAGGAATACCTGAAGCAGCTAGCAGCGTACAGAGCCAGCCTTGTATCCAAGGTAACCAGCAATTGTTTAGTACTGCGACAGACTGTGGCCATCTTGTGCAGACTTTGATAGTCATTTAAAAGCATAAATGATCGTGTTAGCATTTCTACATCATTTTCTTTGTGTTGTGGAAATATTTGCTCATCACTGGAAGACGAGAGTTGCATCTTGTGGCCTTTCGTAAAACACTGTGTACCTGCGGGTTGTTCTTGGCTTGCAAACACAGCACATTCTTAGTCAGGAGCTGACTCGAGTCTGACCCTTATCTTCCTTCCATTGCGTGGGCCTTTCCCGAGGAGATGCTACCCACTTCAAGTTGTGGTCTCATTATACTGGCATCAGGATATAGAATCCCTTCATCGTGTTTTTAAATGAGTATACTGAAAAATATTTTGTGCTTCAGAATATCTTATATATCAGTACTTGCTTATTATATACACTGAAGAGTTGGCTCTGTGTGGTTTCATGTTCCTAAAAACACACTACCCTTCATGGAGTTCTCGGGGGGGGGGTGACCTGGAGCAACAGGGCTTCATCTAGAAGGACTATAGCAGCTTGTCCAGCTCAGATTGCTACTGCTTTGTTCATTGTGACCACAAGCTCTGGATTTCACTGCATTCATCCTCAAAACTGCTCTCTTTTTACATCTACAAATATCCATTTCTCTTCTAACAACCCTTTCAAAAGTGCACACATTAGGATTTTGTATCAACAAAATTACCTACTGAACTTGATGGTGTATGGAAGGGAAAAGAAACCAAGTACAAATACATACAATTGTGTCGCAGGAGAATTACTGCTTATGAGGTGAAATTAATGTTTTCCTTCCTCACTGTCTCATGGCACATCCCCACTTTCTGATTGACCTAACTCCCTTTCCACTTCTCTGTATCTTCACCTGAGCTCACACTTCAGTATCCATGCAGAACTCAGAGACCACTCAGAAAATGTTAACGAAGCCCCCATCACATGTAGGATCCATCTCACTATTAGCCAGGCAGACCTTAGCAAATTCGTATCTCCCAAATATGAGAGGATTTAGCTGGAGTGCTTGCCCATGAGAGAAAGTCAACATGGGAGGTATCCGTCTTGATACAAAGCCCTCTGGCTAATGGCATGCAGATTGCCACCATGATGCCTCAGTACTGACTAAGCATGACTTCGCCTCCAAAGCATGCATCAGCAGATTTCCTACTAGCTACAGCTTGACTTCCTGTTCAGTCTCCAAGCTGCAGCCCTCAGTGCATGGCAAATTGGTATAAATGCTGCAAATTGTCACTTCTACTTTTAAGAAACCAAGCACACTTTTTATAGCTTACTCTGACATTTTTTCCTTCTCTTGAGCAGCAGGAATTTTGCTGGAGCTGTTGAATCTCTGTTTATGAATGGTTCTCTATGATGTGTATACAATCTGTACTGAAGGAATGCTTCAGTCTTCATGGGTCAAAGAGATCCCTCTGCAGTCCTGCATACATAGCCTTCTCCACAGCTATAGAAAATTTGCAGCCTACCTCCCAGAATGTGTGGCACCAAATGTAAAATCTAGTGCTTTTCCAGTTTAGTTATGGCAAGGCAAAGAAAGACTACTCAGGTTTAAACATGTTTTTCCCATGTTATAAGCCTGTACTATATTATAAACTTAAAGTGACAAACAGGTAAATATAATTCCAAGAATCTACCACGTGCCAGCCAGGCTATACTCTTTTTGGCTGTTGCTTAGTAATTCATGGATTTGTTGGCAAATTTTGCTGACCATGTGCATGTAGCCTTATGCCAAGCAGAAAGGAGATAGTAGACAACAAGTAACCTAGACTCTTCCTATAAAGAACATGTTTCCGTCATGGAAGGCCACTAGTAAAAGCATGGGCTAATAAATGATTGAGGTTTGAAAGACCCAAGGCCACAAAGTAAAGACTTGCTAGACTGATTAGCAGAAGCATCATGGAAAATGTGGTATTGAAGTTGAGGGCAAGAGAAGACTTGACCTTACAGACCCCAAATGCCCGAAGGGAAGGGAAGACAGCAGCTCAGAGGAGGCTGCTGTGTCCAGACCGGAGTGATTAAAGGGGCTGCGAATGGATACCATATGGGAGAGCAAAAGGAGCTGGGATTTATTCTCAGGGAAAGGGGATGGGGGCTGAATGACTGGGCATCAGTAGGGAACTGAGATTTAATGGCGCTCTTAATCTATGTGCTTTATTGTGTGAAATAGGCTTAATTACATTGGAAGGAGATGATTAGTATCATGGCAGCATTGTTTTGGGTCTGCTCTTGTCTATTTCTGAGCCATCTTGCTCAAGGACATAAATAAAGTATTCACCTATATCTTTCAAGTTTCCAGTGTCCTGAAGTTATGACATGACATACCTCTCCCTCTCCCTCCTCCTCCTCTCCCTCCTCCTCCTCCTCCCCCTCCTACCTCTCTCTCTCTCTCTCTCTCTCTCTCTCTCTCTCTCTCTCTCTCTCTCTCTCTCTCTCCTCCCTCTCTCTCTCTCTCTCTCTCTCTCTCTCTCTCTCTCTCTCTCTCTCTCTCTCCATCCTCTCTCCACCACCTAGGAATAACACCCACTCTGTTAGCCTCACATCTGCTTTCTTGGATCCTTGCCAGCCTCTCCCTGTCACGTCTCCAGAAGTCTGCACTTAGCCAGGTTCTGTTCTGTTCAGTGCCTGCATTTCTCCTGCATTCCTGGACTGATAGATCTCCCTAACTTGGGGTCATGACATAGTCTGCTACTGCACTGCACATGGTTTCTATTCCAGGACCCAATATGCACCAGCCCAGGCCTGCAGGACCCTGCTCCGTCTCAGACTCACTGGAAGGTGCTGAAAAACAAACATGGATAGGCAGGTTCCAGTGGAATGTTTCTTGGAGCTGTTCTCTAAAATTAGCTGCTTCTAACAGAACATAATCAAAAATAGAAACCCCACTGAACCCGAAAGGGGGCAACAGCACTCTTTATTCTTCATGTTACATGTATGACATGGAATGTAATCCACATGTCACTCAGTGTGGCCCCAGGCTTGAGTGAAATTGAAATCTACCCCAAATAAAACAGCCAAGGGTAATAGTGACTATTCTCACCTCTGAACTTCAAAATGGCCGTCCTAATGCATCCTTGAAATCCCCCCCACCCAATGATAACATATGCAGGAATGGTTCCCTGCTGCTGAGTGGTCAAGAGCCATTCTTCTCATTAAACATTTTTCTACAGGATCCTGTTGAACCTCATAACCCCTTGCTTTTGTAAGGCTGTGTCTCACTCCAAAGAAGTCCAATGCATTGCCTTCCTTTGGAACACGGTGATATTGACATCTAGGAATGCAACCCAGTAGTCTTCTGGGGCTTCTAGGTTTTTCTCTACCCTCAGTGGCTATCAAATCTGTCTTATCTTTAGAGCCATTGCTTCTGACTCTTTTCTAAGAAACTCTACACCAACTCTTATCCTTTTAACAGCCGAGAACAGTGCTGCCTTGCCTCAAACAAGGCTGTGTTCTGGAAGGCTGTCTGCTCTTTAGTATGCCACCCCTGACATCTAACCAGAATATTGTAGAATGGAGATTATGTTCAATGCTGAGATTTCCCCCACCTAGTCATTCTGGGTAGTGACAGAGCCACAACACTGTCCAGGCATTCCAGAATTGCTGGATGCTTCAGTGGGAGTACTGTGTGCAAACAGTTATAAGAAAGCCCCAGAATTTCTGATTTGAAGCAACTATTATATTTGTAACTTGGAAGGAAGTTATAAAGGAAGAAAAAAATTACTGCCAGGCCTCAGGTTAAAAGATAGTACTAGAGAAAAGAGAGTTTACATTGATTACACTTGATAACCCAAGACATGAGGATGTTTGAGCCCACGCAGGGCATGAGGCAGAGAAACGGGGTTATCCACATTGCATTTAAATGAGTGTGGAAGAAATAAGGGAGTATTTTTAAAGGGGAGTGATCAGATCATGGGTATTAAAGTTTGATGAAGTCTCAAAGTGTAAGATATAACAATCTCTTTTCATTGAAAAGCAAAAGCGAAGGTTGTGATAAAACAGCCAGAGGGGGTTCTGAGGTACCTTCAACATCTGTGTTTCCATGCCATTAAAGAAGCCATGTTAGAGGACTTCACAGAGGGCACCACCATCAATGTAGGAAAGCCTTGGTGGGGAAGAAACGGGGCAGATAAATCATCAGTCACAAAGAGTTAGCAAAGGAACCTGCGTTCAAATCCAGCTTAACACTTCCTGCACATTTGTCTTCGGGCAGTTACTTAGACGTTCTAAGGTTTAGCTTACTCCAGTAGTAAGCAGAGATCATGGGACCTTTTGAATAAACTTTCCAACATAAAATAAGGAAAGCTGGATAATTTAATGTGACAGTTGAGGACAATACGCTAAATGAAATAAGTCCGTGGCGTAAGGGCGGGGTCCTGGACTATTCCACTTAGAGTGTGTAAAATAGTCATGCCCATAGACTTAAAAAGGAGAACAGGGGTTGCTAGTATCTGGGAGGGAAAGAGAGATTGCTAACCCACAGGTATAAAAGTCCAACTAGGAAGATGAATTAACTATACCTGTAGGCACAGTAACGTTTTATCCGTTTAAAAAAAGAATGTGTGAAAAGGGAAGAATTGTTTTAAGTCTTCTTACCACCATAAAATAACTTTTAGTTCAAAATCAGCTGCATGGTTTAGGATGTTGAGCAAAGGATATTCTTAGTTAATACAAAGAATTCATAATCATACTTTAATATTATTAGTATTAATAATAATTATTTAATTATTATTAGTAAGTACGCACAGTAGTAGGAAATGAACCATTGTGTGGCTGAAAATATGGCTGAGTCAGAGTTTCAATTTGTTCGCAAAGTTACCTCTTTATAAAGATACTCTAGAGAAGACAAAAAGTAACTTATAGTACTTTTAATTTAATTATTTCAACTTAAATGTTTAAAATATTCAAATATCTTCTCTTAGCTCCATCCCATTAAAAGATTTAAATGTCCTAAACATAAACAAAAATACATGTGTCCTTGTTACCTTCTTAACTGAAGGAGGCTCTGTGGATCCTGTGAAGAAGACCATGAAGAGAGTGGGGTTGTTCTAGCTTGGGCAGTACTGAGTGGGTCTATTAAATACAGCTTAAGGATATATAGTTTTTCCATAGACGAAGAAATTCCTAGACATGAGTCTAAATCATTATGTTGAAAGCAATGTAGAAAACTTTAAAGCAATCGAAGTGGTTTCATTTCACCACATAGACCAGGATTTATATTCCCCAAATGAGTGTTGCACTCAAAGAAGTCACCTTGGGAGGCCAGAAACTCATTTTTTTATTGCTCTCAGGGTTTAAGAGATTTTTTTTTTGCAACTCCCGTTTAGAACTACAGTCAGGAAAAGTTTATGAGCCACTCTAGAAAATCAATCTTGTTACACTATTTTCACACATCATTCTTTTCTCCAAACATCACAAGATAGAACCCACAGCTTTGGCTTCGACTCACTATGAGCTAGCTCCACAAATTGAATTCACCATCAAAAGGCAAAAGAGTTGTGTGAGGATATGTAAAATGATGTCCTCCCAACTCTGAAGAGAATTCCAACAGAGCAGTTCCTAAACATCGCCTGTGACAGCAGCCATGCTGGATGAGAAGCCAGCTCAAATGCCAGCTCGGGAGAGAACATTTGGGTGTCTATATGGTGATAAGGAAAAGTAATTAGATAGTTGCTTGAAACCACACATCATATGTGTGATATTATTTTTTCTAATAAGGGATGCTATTGCTATAATGAAACACCACAACCAAAAGCAAATTGGAGAAGAAAGGTTTATTAGACTTGCATTTCCAGAGGCAGGAGCTGGTGCAGAGGTCACTGATGGCTGCTGCTCACTGACTTCTTCCACATGACTCAGTCAGCCTGCTTTCTCATATAACCCAGGACCACCAATCCACAGTGGTCCACGCCCTCCTACATAAATCATTAATTAAGAAAATGCCCTACAGGCTTGCAACAGCCCTGTCTTCTAGAGGCATTATCATAACTAGGTCTCCCTCTTCTCCAAGTACTCCAGCTTGTGTGAACTTGACAAAAAGCTAGATGGCACAAGAGGTGTGTGTGTGTGTGTGTGTGTGTGTGTGTGTGTGTGTGTGTGTGTGTGTCACAGTGAGTCCTGGGAAAAGGACAATCTCCGTCTGAGTTCCCACCTCTCACCTTGATGGAGACAGACTCTCCTCCTGTTCACTACTGTGTACGCTGGGCTATCTAATCCTGTAAGCATCTCAGATTCTCTTCTCTCTACCCAGTTCACTTTAGCTCAGCTGAGACGATAGATGCTTACCAACGCCATAGCCAAAGAGATTTCCTTTTTCCCCTAGGAAGTAGAATGTCAGCGCTTACAAAGGAAGTGAGAACACTGCTTTTAAAAAACATATAGGACGGAATGGTATTTAAACGAACTAATTAAGTTCGCTGTTGCTCTTATCAATAATAAAGAAATACAAAGCCCAGTTTCAATTAAAGGAGCTTCAATTAGAAAGGGAGCAATGTTTTCTTCTTGGAGAACGAGATAAACTTCCAGCATTTGTGCGGTGGAGAGCTATTGAGACAAATAGTGACTGTGAATTTACAAATGGGACAGATCATTTTATGACTGTTAACATAAAATTTGAAGCTCTGAGCCAAGATTGTGATTTAAAGATAATAAAATCTCATGCTTCAGGGTATAAGTTAATCACCTGCAAGAGTCAGGAAGGATTTGCTTCTCAGAAGTAACAATGTACAATGGAGGAGGTGCATAAATTTTGTTTAATTTTCAATGCATCAAGTATTGGTCAGTACTGAAAACAAGAACCAAATTAGATGGCCTATTAATTTGATTTGGTCCAGCAACTCTTATATGATTGCTTCCACTGAGTTTTATGTCTTATGTTTATACTTTGCTATTTTAAATAACAATTATTTTTGCCATCTTTCATTTTTATAGCACACATCATTGCCAGAATGGAGGCATTTATACACTCTGCAGCATCGTCTTCATTATACAAAGTAAATGAAAATGCTGTTCTCTTGGACGGTCATCAACTTGCTTAATAAGAACTTTCTTAAGGCGTTTAGTGTTATACCCTTTGTGCATTTTGCACATATCAAAGGAAGTCTCCACCATAAGGCCCAAAAGGTCTCAGCTGCCACTAGATTTCCCTTTTCCCTAAAGAAGATGTCATCCAGATCCTGTGGTTCAAACACAAGAGGAAAGAGAGCATAGTTAGAAACCAACAGTAAATAACAAATCAGACGTGACTTGTGGTAGAGTTCTTACCTAGCATGCGTGAGATCTTGTGTCCAATTCCCAGAACTGAAAAAAGAAAATTAAAGAACACATCTTGCCTCTAAAAGTGTCAAAATCTTTTATTGACTTTCAATTTACATTAATAGCACCATGTTCGTCAGATGATCAACATGTGACCCTGCAAAATGGAAAGGTTGAAGAAAGTCCTCTAAGCCGGGCCTTGGGACTTTTGTTGCATAGTCTATGAGTCGGAGGGAAGCATTATTTCCTTGTGTGGCATAACTCCCTTTAACCTCCCCAACACACATACACGCATACACACTTATATGTACATATTATATATATATATTTTAAGTAAGCTTATAAAATAATGTGTCCCCATTTTTCAAGTGTATTTGGTGGTATTTCTCCTCCTCCCACTTCTTCTGCAATACCATTCTTCCCTTCCCTTCATAGTTTTGTCCAACTCACCCCATTTTTCTTTCCTTCCTCTCATAACACCTGTGTCCTATTAGCCCCCTCTTTAGAGATCCCCACCCACATTCCCATGGTACCTTTGCTTCCCTGGTCTCTGAGATTGCATCTGGTCAGGTACCCAAATGTGAGACTCGGAGCTGGGAGTCTCACATAGTAAAGCCACGTATGCAGTGTTTATCCTTCTGGGTATTGGGTCACCTCACTTCATGTAATACTGCCCATTTTCATCCATTTATATGAAATTTTCATGATTTCATTTTCCTTTATAGCTGAATAGTATTCCGCAGTGCACACGTGCCACATTTATATCACTTACGCATCACTTGAAGGACATTTAAATCGTTTCCGGTTCCTAGATGCTGTAATGGGAATGGCTGAGCACGTATCTTGCAGCAGGATGGCAAGGCCTCTGAGCCTATGCCAAGCCTTGCTATCTCTGAGCCATTAAATGGATCTCTTTTTAGCATTTTGAGAAATTATGGGAATTGCACCAGCTTGCAATCCCACCAACTTGGATCCTCACCCACTATTCTTCTTCCCCTGAGTCCTCACTACCACCCTTGTCAGCTGAGTTCTTGACCTTAGCCATCTGACTGGCAAAAGATGAAATCTCCAAGTGATTTTCGTTTGGACTTCCCTGATGGTTAAGAATGCTGGACACTTTTTTTTTTTTTTTTTGGTTCTTTTTTTCGGAGCTGGGGACCGAACCCAGGGCCTTGCGCTTCCTAGGCAAGCGCTCTACCACTAAGCTAAATCCCCAACCCCGCTGGACACATTTTAAAAGATATTCCCACCACTTTTATCCTTCCTTTTGAGGACTCTCTTCATATCCATACCTACAAACCACAACCGTCAGACTGACAGCATAGCCCTCGTGCTACAATAAAGGCACTTATGTTTGAGAGGTTACCAACAGCTGCCTAATTAAACGTAAAGCATGATCAATAGGATAAGAGATCGTCCCTGGTACTCCAAACACAGGCAACTACCTGTATCTAACAAGTCACAGATCTTAAAGGAGAATCAGCCTCTGCCATTTTCCCACATCAGCATAGTTTCCAACTGTATTTTAAATACTTATACCCACAGAAAGATGTAGCCTGCACTCCTCATTAAAGAAACCACTTTTGAAGGAGACAGAAGCAATCACAGAGATCCACAACTAGTCAAACATCAGAGAATGTCGCTGTGGCGTGCCCGGCCCTGATTGCTACATCTGCAGCACAGCCCTGATGCACAAGGGAAGATGGGTGGTAAGACTGTAAGAGAAGGGGGCCAGGACCAGAGGTCAGGCTGTGGTGACACATGCCTTCAATCTCAGTCCTCAGGAGGCAGAGGCAGATCTCTGACTTAGAAGCCAGCCTGGTCTGCAGGGGGAGTTCCAGGACAGTCAGAGCCACACAGAGAAATCTTGTCTTGAAAAACAAAAGAATAAGAAGAAGCACAAGAGGAAGAGGAGGAGTGCCTTCTCTATAGCCACAACACAGATGCTGAAGCCATAGATTCTCAACAATATAGCTACCTAAACAAGACCTACACAGTCGTGTTAGGTAACTTGCCAACATAGAAGGGAAATTTCACAAAACTAGAAGAAGAGCTGTAGGCACCAATGTCTGCTAAGAGAGCTGAGAAAGGAAGAGAGTCATTTCTCCAGGGACAAGCCACCTGATAGGCTTTCCAATTCCAAGTGGCCAACCCTAAACACTAAAAGGGCTCATTTGAGTATGTGTGTCTACATATGTATATGTGTACGTGTGTACGTGTGTTGTGTGTATGATGAATATACAGCTTTCTAAAATTCTCCCTGTTAAAAATTCTGTTAATTCTTTGACCTTTGCCTTAAATTATGAACTGTTTCACACAAAGACTTAAATGAAGAGGCAAAACAATCTAATTAGAAGTTTTCTTTCATTGAAAGCGTCCTCAGGAACTACATTTCATAAACTCTTTCTGTCTGCAGACCCTTTTATAAATTCTTGTTGAACAATTTTTGGCGATTTAAGGTTGCTGTAGAATACAGGGAATAGAAATTTGTATTCTAATTCTACTCATGAAATGGTCTTGGGAAGTGAAGGGTGGTTGGGAAGTGGCCTCCAAGGGTATTGTATACCTTTCTGTCATTCTGTGAATAGAAAATTTAACCTCTCTGAGTCCAGATTTTTATGGTTTGCGGAGAAAGGTATGAGTGTATGAGTGTCTGTGAGTATATGACTGTGTGTAAGTGTATGAGTGTATGTGTATGAGTGTGTGAGTGTATGAGTGTGTGTATGAATGTGTGTAGGAGTATATATATGTATATGTATGTGTATACATATGTATGAATGTATGAGTGTGTTGCTTCATATGAATGTCATAGGAGTTTGGTATATATGAATGTGAGTGTATGAGAATGTAAGTGTATGAGTAGTATATATGTGTATGTGTGTGTATATGTGTTTATGTGTGTGTGAGTATATGAGTGTGTGAATGTATGAGTGTGAGTATATGAGTGTATGCATGGGTGTGTGTATGAATCTGTGTGTGTGTGTTTTTTGTGTGTGTGTGTGTGTGTGTGTGTGTGTGTGTGCATCTGCAGCTCACAGTGCTTCAGACTGGCCTATGCAGCTGTCTAGCTTGAGCTCCTCCAAGTGACATTCTCTGTGTTTGAACCTGTTGTAGATCTCTATAAGACTGTGTCCTTATTTCATCATGACATCCTCATTTATCCATTCATATTAGCACAGTGATTAATGTTGTGATTGTGCAGGCCTTGTTTAGGTAGCCATACTGTTGAGCTTCCACAGTTTTAGCATCTGCATTGTCTAAAAGGTACTACCCTGGTTCAGGTGTCCTGGTCCCCTTCTCTTACAATCTTTCTACCTTCTCATCGGTGATATTTCCTTGTATATAGGGATTGTATTACAGATATAGAAATCAGGGACAGGCACCCCACCATGACATTCTCTGCATTTTGACCCGTTGTGGATCTATGTAATAGTCTATTTCCTTATTTTCTCATGACATTTTCACAAATGCACACATTTGGTATATTTTCTAAGAGGTCATATATATCTTTCCTATAAGACAGTAATAAGAGATTAGGAATCACAACCACAAAGGGCAAAGTCAGGGAATCCAACAGACACAGACACACACACACACACACACACACACACACACACACACGAGCATCATTTTTACTGTGAGTCGTTTACTTTGTCTGTATCCCTGGGAATGCCTACCCTCCATTGCCTGTAGTGCTTGAGACTAGCCTATGATAATGAAGCTGGCTTATGCTGACTTCCCATACATAGTGCAGGCTATGGATAGAGAGTAGCATTGCCCAAGCAGGAGGGACATCATAGACCTCATAGACATACCAGGCCTGCATTGCTGAAAGAGGGTCATCCCTGGCTCTTGGTGATAGTCAGAGCTTAAGCACAGAGCCGACTTGTGAACCAAAGAGGCACATCCAGGTCACATGTAAAAGCTTATGTGAATCCCCAAGACAGGCTTGGCAAAGGGGTTTTCTTCTCCAGAACCACAATTCATCCTTCCCCTCCACTTGATTCACATACTACCCTGTTCCATCAGTCTCTTCTCTCAGGAAATGAAGAGCTGGGTTCTTCCCTAGGAGGTGATGCCACAGGGTTAGTCTTTGATTCCTCTCATCTCCCACTGACATGCCTGGTTTTTAAGTCAGTTAAAAAGTTATCAGGTGTGGAAAAATTAGGTCGAGATTATATTAATTTATGATAGAGTCCGAAATATCAAAGAGAGAGTATTTTTATCCACTTCATTAGTGAGGACAATTTATCACCAACTCCTTTTTTTTAAAAAAAAATCAAGATGTGCTCTGCAGTTTCTTTGAAGACATATTAATATGATTTTCCATGACTTTTGGAAGGTATTTGAGACTTCTTCCATGGCCATTGCTATCAACCAGCTTTGTTTTCTGTGGAGAAATATCTAGGGCCAAGGCACCATGACAACACAGAGTAGAAACACATGTGGTCAGTAGGAGAGCTGAACTGAATTACTTTGAGTGGCATAGCTTACAGTGATAAAGGTCTCCTCCTTCGTCTTTCTATCTTTCCTTGGATAACCAAAATAGTCACAGCAAAGCATTTCAGCAAAGGAAAAGGAATGAAATGTCAAGACAGCTTGCTTTGGATGTCATAAAGGAGTGAGTTAGAAACTCTATGATGTATATGTTATGTTAAAATAATGATGGGACAATCCATGGATAAGAGACACGAATAGTCATGGGAGTTGATTCTCATGAAAGCCCTTGAGAAAATTCACAAACATCCTGAGAATAGCATCATGCTCAGACACCCGTCTCCTAATGCCACTCTTCTTTGTTCCCTCTGCAGAGCTACAATGACCCTGTGGATGTTAAGACATCTCAGCCACCCCAGCTGGTCAACTCCAAGCCGTCAGTGTTCCATGGGCCCAGCCAGGCCCACTCAGCTCTGTACCTAAGTTCTCACTATCACCAACAACCAGGAATGACTCCTCAGCTCACCGCCATGCATCCGAGCCTCCCCAGAAACATAGCACCTAAGCCCAATAACCAAATGCCAGTGACTGTCTCCATAGCCAACATGGCTGTGTCCCCACCACCGCCCCTCCAGATCAGCCCACCTCTTCATCAGCATCTCAGCATGCAGCAGCATCAGCCACTTGTGCAGCAGCCTCTTGCGAGTCAGCTCCCCATGCAGGTCCAGACTGCCTTACACTCGCCCACCATGCAGCAAGTAAGTCTGTTCATGGGTTCTGTGCATGCTAGGGGAGGGAGGTGCCGGAGATCAAGCAATGGCTGGAGGGGGTGGTTAGTCTTTTAGAATGGAGACCTTAGATATTTGACAAACTTACATCTGGAAAATATAATTTACGAGGGGTAAGTTGTCAAAATTGGGCACTGACGGCCCTTCCTCTCAAAGCACTGCTTTCATTCACAAGATATCAGCTTGATGCTCCCTTGCTGGTGGCCTCTTTGTTTCTGGTTTGTTTCTTCAGTGCAAACGTGTGCTAAAATGCCATATGTCGCATAGATCTTGATGAAACAGGGTCTGTGATTTCTTTCTAATGTCATTAGGAGATGAGGCTTTCTTGACTAGGGTGACCCTTGAGTTCGATAATTGAGACAAAATGAGATCAGATTGAATTCCAAATTTAGTCGAGTCTTAGAAACAGTGAGAGCCAAACAGCAACTAGTGCTTCATTTAGGAATGTAGACAAGGAGCTTGGAATGAGTATCCTCCCAATGTGTAACATGCCCTGGCTGGAGTCCCTCGCATGGCAAATGCAAGGGTGTGTTTGTGGGAAGGGAGGTTATCCGTCTTCTGCATAAATAAGAAAACATGAGATATTTCTGGGCAATTTTGTGTAGTTTTATTTGAAATCAAATTTTCTTTTCAGATTTTAATTTATTTTATTTTAAGGTTTTGATGTTCTTTTGTAACTTGAGAATTAGGAACATACTCTCCAAACTCGGTAGAACATAAACTATTCTCTTAGCCCAAAAGCTCACTTTGAAAAATAGGCCAAGGTTAAAAACTACAAATCAGAGCAAACTCAGCCACTGCCTTTATCATTCAATTATGCTTTTCCCAGAGTTGTGGGAAAATACATAAGCACAGCTTCTTGCAAAAATTCATATCTAGCTGTTTGTACACAGAATGCGTGCTTACCCTCAGAAAAACAGGGGACGGAGAAGCAGAAGGGCGAACCATGTCTAGGCAGTCTAAAATGCATTTTACTATGGTTATTATAGGCAAGGTTTCTGAAAACTGACTACAGCAAACCCTTATATTTAAATTCTTGGAGACGTTGCAGGGCTGGTGTTAGTCTTGTCCTTGTTTGATGAATGAAGAAACTGAGGCTTTGAAGGTTAGATTAATAAGCTCACAAGGTGAGAGCCGAAATTCAAATCCAGATCCAATCAGAACTCAAACGCGTCATCCCTTAGTGCTTAGTGTCTGCCTCTCAGCCTCAAGCTTTCTTGTAGATTATTAGCAGATTTGGAACAGAAAGCCTGTGTCTTCTAAGACTAAATGCTTTTAAATGTTAGTTTCTTCTCAAACAAATCTTTTATGAAAAACAAGGGAATGCATCAACTCACTATCGTCCTTGGTTCCTAAATCAAATATATTAATATATTAATAGCTAACTGTCTTACCTACAAACCACAACCAGTTGCTGAAGTTGACTCACTAGAGGGAAGACCAAGGCAGTAACAGTTTCCCTCCAGCCAGGTCTCCAAATGCATTTATGACAAAGAGATATTCATGGGTAGCATCTTCAGCCTTTGTCTCAGACATCATTCACAAGGAAATGGACAACATTGAGTGCCTTCTTATTCTAGGGAATCAATGGTGTTTGCATGGTGAGTAAGCAGTTTGAGGACTGTCACTTACACTGGGGTGGGTTGACACCTGCTTACAGGTACTAGGGCTCTACGTCATGTGGTAATCGCTATGCTCTTATTCATCCCAAGAAAAAAAGTACAAAGATACAATCTTGTCCCCCAGCAGAGGGACTAATATGTCCAGACAGGGGACCCTTTCCTAATCTGTCCATTCTTTCCTGTATTAATATCCTGAATAACATAAAAGTCACACCCAGCCCCGAAAAAAAGAACCAAAAAAAAAAAAAAAGTCACCATGAATAGTTTTCAACTCTTTCAGAATTACAGAAGGCTACTTGTACAAACTCAAAAGGTTTATTCCAACATACAAAAGTCTTAACATAGGGAGAAAAGGAATAACTTATTGTTTTGAACAAGATATTTTTTAGACAGTAAGTCAGCTGTAAGAGTATACCTCTGTTGATCTGTGGACTATGCCATCCGATGGAAAATTTGGTAAGGTTCAGTGCATTCAGAAATCCCAGTATTCTCATACCTGAGGACAGTAGGAGTTTCCTTACTCCCGACCAGGTTCCTGTCCTGAGACACATGACCACACTACACCATAGAGAGGACTGTGAGAATCAGTCACATAGGAGTAGTGCTTGAAGCTCCTCCAGAGGCAGATGAGGCATCCCAAACATCTCAGACCAAGCCAATAGAAAGCATCTGCCTTTAGACCCTGACCCACCCCACAATATATGTAAGACCCTGACCGCAAGGAATAAAAGGCACACGTGAGTTATTTCATCAAAGACTGAGAGTGTCTGTCATATCAAGCTATAACACTTTGAGCAAGAGAGTTCTCTCCCAAAGCTTTTGAAGCTGGAAGCTACTTGAAACTACTGTGATCACTTTCTACTCAATGGCACTGACCTTGGCTCCCCACTGGCCCACAGCAGTGTAAAATCCTGCTCCACCACACTGACTCCAGAGCACCAGCAGCTGCAGAAGAGACCCCAGCAGCTTGCCTAGCTAGGATTCCTCCTCCCAGCTCATGTCCTCAGATAGCAATTGGCATCCAACGTGGGGCATTAACCCATGACCCTGAGATTAACAGTCTCATGCTCTACCCACAGTTATTCCAAAGAGAACTCTCTTGCTCAAAGTGTTATAGCTTGATATGACAGACACTCTCAGTCTTTGATGAAATAACTCACGTGTGCCTTTTATTCCTTGTGGACAGGGTCTTACATATATTGTGGGGTGGGTCAGGGTCTAAAGGCAGATGCTTTCTGTTGGCTTGGTCTGAGATGTTTGGGATGCCTCATCCCTTTAAAAGATAAAAAAGGGGTTGGGGATTTGGCTCAGTGGTAGAGCGCTTGCCTAGGAAGCGCAAGGTCCTGGGTTGATTCCCCAGCCCCAAAAAAAAAAAAAAAAAAAAAAAAAAAAAAAAAAAAAAAAAGGAGGAGTTATGGGGCAAGTGGTACCATGTGACCAGACAAAAACAGGGAAGACTGAATGGATTTAGAAACCCCAGTATTCTCGTATCTGAGACCAGCAGGTATGTCATCAGTTCCCGAATGGTGCCTGTCCTAGAGTGGTACATTACCACAGTACCCCACATGAAGAGCATGACCATTAATCAGCTAGCACAGAATTCTCCATCAAGATGGGCCAACCCCGAGGGTTTAGCCAATAAGCTTGCCTTCCTGGACATTCCCTCCTGCAGAAGGCATTTAATTCCTAGTCCAGCCTGAGTAAGGCATATGAACCCATTTTCCATGGTGACTCATAAACAAACAGGATGGACAAGCAAGGACAATCTCATTGAGAACTGCAGTGCCTTAGTCATAGAGCCAAGCCAAAGTCTCCACAGAAGGCGCCTACGCCATCCGCATTCCCTGACACTTGCCGCTAAGCAAACCCAGTTCCTCCTCCCCCGGCCCTGACTCTTCATTGCGCCTGCTCGGACTCCTCACGCTTCCCAGCAGTGTCGGGGTATCCAGGAGTTATCTCACCCAGGTTGGGGCCCCCATCTTAGGCTTTGTTCTTCCACCCCTAAGTGATGCGTCAGAACATCTCATGAGCCCCACACCCAGAGCTGCATACGGTGAAATGCAGCCTAAGCGCCTCCCGATTCTTCAGCCCAGCAGAGTTCTCACACCCCACTGGCAAGGCAGGTTATAGACCCACATATCTCAACGGGTGACTGGGGCTAGAACTCATAATAAACGGTAATGACCGGAACTCACAATGAAGGAAAACAGTTACAAAAATGACGTCAGCTTAAAATGACTTTCGGCAGTTCCTTGACCACGTGAACTATTAGTCTAATAACCATGGAATACTAAAGCTCTGAGAAGTTAAATGATAGTAGTACGTTCTACTATTTGGAAGAATTGTAGATTTGGCTGTAGGCTCAGTTCCTTGGAAATTCAAGAGCAGTTGCTATAATAAAAAATAATGTGTGTCCTAATATGTGTCAGGCACTGCCTGGACTCGGAAACTTAAGTGATGTAGGGGTCCAGGGGAAAAAGAGCTTGCTCCCTGGAGTTGGAACATGGGAAGCGATAACAATCAGGCTAACAAGATAATGGAGGGAAATCCTATGGCAATGACTCGGGAAGACACCGTTCATGGAGGAAGGGCAAAGAGCACTCTCATAGCTCCCCTCGAGGGCTCAGGAGCCAGGGATGAAAGCTTTAAACCCTGGGAAATAGGAAAGGTGTACAAACATTCCAACAAAGACCAGTAAGCAGAAAGACAGATTCTAGGAGATGAAAATCACAGGGAGACTATATGAGTCAAGAGCAGGTAGACAGGGCAAGGAGCCTGCAGATTACAGAGACGAGAAGCTCTTGTTAGCTGACCGTCCTACAGCGAGACGGAACAGTCGGCACCCACTGATTGTATGTAGCATACTCTCAGCAGCCTGTGGGGTCCTCTGTTCATGCCATCAAGGAGATTTCAGCATGTAGATTCAAGTTGACCTGTGATTCATCACCCAATCCATCTTCATCCTGTAGCTATTTGCCTCCTAATATGTTGACCACATTCCTATCTAAGTACAAAAAGAGAAACAAAATAAAAAATAATGGCTACTGTACTTTTTAAAAGTGGTCTCACATTTCAGTATTACTTTAGATACTCTATTATCCCTTTGAAAGGGAATTTTTCCTTCCCAGCAACCACATGGTGGCTCACAACCATGGTTAATGGCATCCGATGCCCTCTTCTGGTGTGCTTGACTGAAGAAAGCAAGTGTCCTCACATAAAATAAATAAATAAATTTAAAAAAAAAGAAAATGAATTTTTCCAACAAAAAAATGGTTGTTAATGTACCAGGAATAATAGTCTCATTATTTTCTTGAAGAATATCTTATTATACATTGAGTTCATGGACCTACCTTTTTTTTGTTATTGTTTCAGTTTTCTTTCTGTCTCTCAATGCACTTTTATTGTTGAATGAGGTCAAGGGAAAAAATCATTAATATCTGTCAACTTCCTTTATAACCTTAAGGAAAAAAATCTTTGTATGATACCACAGACAGATTTTCAATTTCCTTGTGTAATAAACAGCTGCTTTAGGATTTGGGTGTAATTTTAAGGTTTTCTTTTTTTTTTTTAAATCACATTGAGATTGATGAATAAATCAGCCATAAAGACAAAACATTGATGCCTGTTGAAAATACCTCTCCAGACAGACAGGAAATGAAATTAGTTTGCAGTCGCGTGTGGTTCTGAGGATCACTGTTTCGTGGTGCTACGGGCTTTCTCAGACTTGCTATGTAGCAAAACAAAACAGTGAGGGCTACAGAAATCTAATTAAAGAGCAAATGTCCCTTCTGACATCAAATTAATCTTTATCATGTTTCCTATTTTTATTTCAATCTGGCACCAGAAAATAAAATTTAAAATTCCAGGCATGCTACTAAACAGTTGGTGATTTTTCTCCTGGGCATCAAAATGCAAAGTATTCAGTCTCGTTTAATTAGACTGCTAAGCAAACATGTTTCCAAAAATTTATACCATCATTGTTGTTTCCTGCTTACATCCATAATAGACGTGTACTCAGCTGTAGTGTTGACCTCAGAGTCTTCTTATACAGTGTTCTGAGGAATGTTTCCATTTCTATGTTGAAAGTAAAATAATATTAAATGCTATTACTTCAGTCTATACCTGTATTTTTCTTGGTCCTTGGTTGTCTGGGAAGAAGTGATTTATTCAGATGTAGATTTTGGAGGTAGCCTAATTTTCTATATCGGAAGTTTCTAGATAGCACATAATTTTGTTTTAACGTAATAGTTTAAAATAAAATGCTTTTCCTGATATTCTGACTCAACCTGCAGAACAATTTCCACTGTTTGTTTTGTTTTCCCATGTGTCTGTACCTTCAACTAACCCAGGATGATTCTAATTATTATTTGTTTTGATCCTTGTTTGCTTTTAAGTTAGTCGTGTCCAATAAATAAATAAATAAATAAATAAATAAATAAATAAATAAATAAATCCATCCATCCAACGGAGAACTTCACAGTAAAGAGATAAATAATTCTTGCAACTTACGCAGTCCTATTTGCCTTTCTTACTGTAGCATCAAATTGTCTTCCTACTTGATCTATCGAGCCACTGTTGTAGACTAGGTCCTGAGACTACCCAGCAAGCACTGGAAACAGCAATCGCAGCCTGGGATGGGCTCAAGGGTGAAAGAAACCAATACAGGGTCTCTCTTCCTTCTGCTCTCTACCAACTCTCACACTGGACCTTAGGACAGATACGGAGAAGGTGGGCAGCAGGTCAGAACCAGAGGCAATGAAGATCTCTCACTTAGATCAGTGAAGCTCCTTCCATACTGGGAATCCACAAGGCCCTGAAGAAAGGTTCCATCTGGGCAGGAAAGGCAGTGATGGCTGCCTTCCCTCAGGAAGATGCCTTCCTTCCGCATGCCACAGGGGCCTCCTCCAAGGCAGTTGTTCTGTAGAAAATCTATTGCTTTAAGAGTGTGTTGGGTCAACAACCAGTACTACTGAACTCTGGACTTCTGGTGACTTGTTACCCATCACCCTGAGTTTTGTCTCTCTCCGCAGTTTCTCCGCAGTGGGAGTAGACATGGACAAAGCTCTACAGTCTTTATCAGTGGAATGGTACATCAGTAGATCTCTAGAAGGAAGACTGATAGCAGATGTGGTCTTCAAATCAGTGTATGAGGGACCACATGAGTAAAAGTCTGAGGAAATATCTCATTTAAAAATCAACCCTCCCACCATCCTGCTTAGTTTAAGGAATATGTCGATGAGATGTCACCTTCCAAAGCTACTTGAAACTAAATTGTGCATGGTGCATTTTTAATCTTGATTCCTTGGGTGTTAAAAACCATGGCTAGCATCTGCTGCAGAGACAACCATGAGATTAATTAAGTTTCTTTCTGTGGTCACTTCCAGCAAAGCCTGCCTATGCTGCTCTTGAATTCACCTGCTAAGCTAAAAATGAATTGTGTATAATGCTTTCTGTTTACCAGATATAGTTACATACTTCAGAGATTCTGTCCTTGAATTTTTAATAGCTTTACTGGGATTAAAAGTCAACACTTCACCACCAGTGAATTAAAAGCATCTTCCTGAAGTCTGAGTATTGTTTGCCAGCTAAGAGACTTTTCAATTAAAAATATTTGCTGTCTTTACATGTTTTATTCCCTGTATTTTCCGATGGTAAGCTGTTTTCTGTCTCTGTAGTAGTCCAACAACTGATTTGAAAAAAAAAAAAAAAAAAGTCTGGTTGAAATTTTTAGCTGATAGAGAAATACAAATAAAGAAAGAGAAGAAGCAGATGGTCCCATTGTGACTGAATGAAGAAAAGGGTTTTGAGTAACAATGTGTGAATAGGTACAGCCTAATAAAACACTCAGCCACCTGCTGCCTGAATCCTTCAGGAAGGCTCTGTTGCTTATTCTGGGGATTAACCATTAATGTATCTTTAGGTTGATAGAAAACATCCACTGTGAGGGGCTTGAGGTCATTCTCCCTTTGCTCAGACTGAGTTGGCTTTTCTATATTTTTAAATTGTTTCCCAACTCAATTTATCTGTCCATGGGTGTGATGAAAGGGCTTTTGACACCTGGTTAAACGAAGGAAAGGTAAGAATAATGAGATGATGGGTGTTTCTTTTTTTTTTTTTTTACTTTAAGTCAAGGAGCCCCTTCCACTGGTTCCTGCAAAAGGTGAGGTGGCCTCGCTTATTTTCAGGCGTGGATAACTATGCCTCAGATTTTTTCTTTTAAAAGGTACCACCTTTTCTCAAACGTACCTTTCCTTTTTCCTCAGGGATTTACTCTCCAACCCGACTATCAGACTATTATCAACCCTACATCTACAGCCGCACAAGTTGTCACCCAAGCGATGGAGTACGTGCGTTCTGGGTGCAGAAATCCTCCCCCACAGCCGGTGGACTGGAGTACCGACTACTGCAGTAGTGGGTAAGCAGCCGGCCATCGCCACCTGGTGGTGGAGCGTCTCATGGCATGGGTCTCAGGTTGGGAGAGGGTCTCAGGTCCAGGAAGGCTTCAGAAAAGTAACAACAACAAAAGTAGCGCCATCATCTTCTAGCCTTTCCCAAAACAAATGCCTTCGCGTTTCTCTTTGCTAGGGATTTAGGTCACTGTGCACTTTCTAGCTAGCGCAAATAATACTATCTTCACCGCCCAGACTTCCACTGCCACGCCCACCAACTGTGACCCCGATTTTCTTCTAACAGTGTTTTCTCTCCACACAGGGGCATGCAGAGGGACAAAGCGCTGTACCTCACCTGAAAATCTCAACACCTCTCCTTTCCACTGAGGAATTCAGGGAAACCTTTTCACCACGGATTGCTTTGGCCGCTCAAAGCAGTTCTTCATTTTATTAGAAAATACAAGTTGCTAAGCACTTAGGACCATGTGAGCTTGTGGGTCACCCACGCTGGAAGAAATAGTCATGCTTCTTTATTATTTTTTTAATCTTTTATGGACATTGTCCCTCTTCCCTGAAGGAAGTATGGACCATTCTGATTTCTGTTGGTTTTGCTGTGAAGTGCTGCCGCTCTAGTAACTGCCTTAGCAACGGTAGATGTCTGGGGTAAAACGGTCCTGGGTTTTCCATTGGTTTTCATAATGGGTGTTTATATGAAACTACTAAAGACTTTTTAAATGGCTTGATGTAGCAGTCATAGCAAGTTTGTAAATAGCATCTATGTTACACTCTCCTAGAGTATAAAATGTGAATGTTTTTGTAGCTAAATTGTAATTTGAAACTGGCTCACCCCAGTTTGTTGATTTCAGAGGGGTTAAATTGGCAAACATTCATATTTTTACTTCATTTTTAAAAAGAAAAAAACAACTGACTGATAGTTCTATATTTTCAAAAGACTTGGAAACTATTCCCAAATCATTTTAATTTAAAAACAAATTGGCTTTGTCTTACTGATCAGACAAAAGGAAGCTCGTGTGGAGGGAAGCGCAAACACATTTATTTTGTATTGCAGGAAAAAAGATTCTTTTTTGTATCACTTTTGTGTAATGGTTAGTAAACGTCATCTAAGTCCTTTTATGTATAAAACTGCCAAATGCTCGCCTGGTATCTTAGCTGCAGAAACAGGTCAAACAGCGCTAAGTGATCACCGTTACCTGTGGCTCTGTATTACTGTTCCCTCATCCGTGTCTGTATTTAATCGTTTTCTTCTCTTTTTTTTTAATGAAACTTGTTTCGCTTATTTATGAAATAATAAATATAGGTGTTTGTAAGTAAATTTGTTAGTATTTGAAAGAGGTTTCGTTGATGCTTTAATTTTTGCTGGCAAAAAAGAAAAAAAATCCATGCTTGGTGTGAATATTTAGTTTTTACAGTGACATGAATAAAACCAAATCTGCTTTTCATTTAGTAGCAAAATAGAGTGACGAATCTGTATTTTTGCATATCTTTTGTTGACATAAATGAAAAATAATTCTACTTAGCCATCTTCTTCTCTTGAACAATACAACAGAAAATTGCCCTGGAGATCTCACACTTGCCAAGCCTAAGCAAACACCAGTGCATCCCGCTCCTAAAAAGATACGAAGAGCTATTTTTCACTTCTCCATTCCAAAACACTTAACCACCACCACCACACCACACACACCTGCTAAAAAACAAATTCAAGTTGAGTCACTCAAAATTCCTGAAGCCGCATGCTTCTCATAGCATGCAGAAAACATTTAAGAATTGACCAAGGGTTCAGGAAGAGGTCAAGAAGGATATCATGTCGAGGATCAATCTAGAAATGAAGGGCTAGTAACCAGATCAGCTACAGAAATAGGAAAAACATGGAAACCGGAAGCAGTTGCTAGAAACTGTGAAATCTGCTTTCCCTCTCCCCTCTACTCTCTTCTTCCTCTTTTACTCATCCTGAGTCCCCATTAGAGATTTGCCTGAAGGGGTTTGCGTAGTTCTGATAGCAGAAGGGAAGGGTGAGCAAATGTCTCCCTTCCACGGGCTTCTGTCACATAAATTCATCCGGCTGGACATGAAGAGAATGATTGTTTTGCGGAATGAAATAACCTCAACAATTTAAATACGAATATATCATGTAATCCAGTCAAAATTAAAAAGACAAAAGTCTTGCTTGCTTTGGATTGGTTTTTCAGACACTGTGCGAGTTGAATCACTTGGCATGGAATGACTAATAAATAATGCACATTCAGTGTTATTATTAAAATGGCCGGGGTCGAGAGCTCAAATTTTCCTGTCTTGATACTGTATAAGAATTCGTGTGATTAACTTCCCAGTTTATTGTTTGGCTGTTTAGTATTTTAGAAATATACCAGCATTACTAATTAACTAATGCCTTTTATTATTGTATTATGATAAAATATTACTTTCTCCTACATTAAGTCTAAACTGAGAAGAGTCCGACCAGCTAAGATAAGAGGGGTATCAGGAGATTGTCTGCAGCTTTTCCCGGCAGACGAAAAGAAAAAAAATACATCAAATGTGAAATAAATTATCAATTAAACTCTCACTGTACATGACTGTATTCTACTCAGACTTGAAAGGACATTCCCAGTGAAATGAGGAATCTCACGTAAACCTCAGGCCAGAGGTGACAGAGTGCAAGACGCATGAACAGCTGTGATGGCCTCAAAGGTTCTTGAAGTTTTCTCACCAACCAAAGAAATGGGTTGTTTCTAATTCGGTCATCTTCAGACACAGATAACTTATATAACTTGCTCCTCAAAGGAGCAATGGCTCCGGGGTAGAGAGAAACATTATTCTAGGATTCAATAATGGTACTGCATCTAAAGTATCATCACTAGTCTATCCAAAATCAGAATGGTGGCTCAACAGAGGAAGAAAACACTGTGTCAGTGGGGAGGACTGGGTTGCATATCTGACAGGATTCCTGAGTTACATCTACATGCAAGTGAGTTGAATGCAATAGAAAAATGAGTCAGATCATGACTTGCATGGGAATCCAATTCAGGAACAGAGCTAAAGAGGAAGTGGTGTTCTGTGATAATTATTATTTGCTTTCTTAGAGGCAAGAATTTCCTCTACGTGGGACAAGAGCTGTCCATAAAACACCAGAACTAAAAAAGCAATATGTACCATCCTAGGGCAGATTCACTGCCCAGAAATTTTTAAAACTTAAGAAGGCCAAACTTAGAATTAATGCCACCATCTCTCTCCTTCTTCCATGCGGACGAGTTTTTCCTCTCGCTCAAAAAGTCATTAGCTTGACCCATGTGTCCTGGACAGTTCTCACCTTTTGTACCAGCACAAGAAGCCATTTCTGTGCTCCACCAGAAGGATGTTGGATCTAAAGACAGCTACACTTTTAGCTGTAGCTTTAAATAGAATTTCTAAGTACTTTACAAAGCACTAAGCAAAATACACTCAAAAAGTAACTGGCAGATGGTTTCCATGTTACTCCACTTAGAATCCATCTTAGAAAGCGCCAGCCTGGTAAGAAGTATAGTAAACTGACCGAGTCCGGTAGATCCCAGCATCTTTGTTAGAGGGAAGTTGCCGTCTACTAAAACAGGAAAACCTGTAATGGGGAGTTGTCCTCACATCATTGTTTATAGAACTGGCATTGACTACATTCTTATTCTACTGCGAATCCTCCTTTTTAAGTGAGCATAGAAGAACAGAAAACTCCCTTACTTGCTGATGGTTGGACAATGAATAACAGTGGCAAAGCAGGACACAAAAGTAGGGTAAGTTCAGCCTAAGTATGTAAACTCATGTAAGTCAGTCATGGCCCAAATCTCTCTGCCTGCTCCTCCCCCTTCCCTCCTCCTTTCCCTCTCTCTCTCCTTCCCCTCTTCCCCTGGCTCCTTGAAACTGAATGATTTTCATATCCCTACCTGGAGTACTATAGCACATAGCAGGTCCAAATTTAATGTTATAAAAAGCAAGAAAACATCGCAAATTATCCTCCACGTAAATTGTGTTGTGCTTCCTTTCAAATATAAAAATGAATGAAATATTTGCTTAAAGGGAAGCATTATGAAGAGGAAAAGAAGGAACTATTGCACCAAGATACCTAAGACTACAGAGATTTGAAAGAGCAGGGCATGGTGGCACATACCCTTAATCCCAGCAGCCCTTGGCAGGCTGAGGCAGGAGGATCCGTGCTAGTTCAATCCAGCCTGAGGCAGGAGGGTTGCTTCTAGTTCAAAGTCAGCTGCGTCTCCACAGCAAGTTCCAGGTGAGCCAGGAGTAGAGTAAAACTTCTCTTAAGAAAGAAGGAAAGAGAAAGAGAGACAGGAGAGGGGGAGGAAGGAGAGAGAAAGAAAGAAGGAAAGAAACGAAAACATTTCTTTCTAGTCGTGACAAGCAAAAGATAAAATATATGCCCCTCAGCACAGGAAGAAGATGCAAGTGAGGAGAAGGTGCTAGACATGTAGGAGTGCTGGGAGCAAGAGAGCTCTCAGGAGACAAATGTATGGATGCTAAATTCAAACAGTGCTGAGGGAACAGGATAGTGTGGGTAGACTCGGTACAGGGATAAAGGATTCATTTTCTGGATCCCACCTAAATGACACCAGGAGAGGAAGAAATAATAGCGTCTTTAAAAGATAGTCAAAGGCAATGTTCATGCTTTCACCTGGCACCGTTTCTTGGTGCAAACAAATACATCTCCAGGTGCTGGGAAAGAGGAAGGAGAGGGAGTTTGGGACCCTAAGAGAAGAAAGACCTTTAGTACTGAGTTAGAGGAAGTGGCATCTACTGTGTACAGATAGGATCAATTCCACCATCATTTTATACTTAACCAACCCATTGTGTCCAGCCTCAGAGTATGAGAAAAGTGCAGTTGAAGAGCTTGTTCCCTGGTGGACACTGAAGAATGATGATGGGTTGTATTTCACCATCACCAGAGCCAGGGCTAATTACGGAAGCCCATCAGCATGGTCATTCCCCATTTATCAACAGCTTGCTTTCAAAAGTGAAATTTCATTCACACTGACATGAGGCCAAAAAGGGGTTAAAAAAAAAAAGGACCAGACAATAACATGGAAAAACAACCCTACAGGGAAAATAAAAACACATTTCTAAACCTTCTATGAACAAAACTACAGTCTTTGTAAAGTCTGGCATGGCCCTGTTTGACAATCGTGTGTTTACAATAAGCCCAAACATAATTGCTGTGATGGGCTGTCAGGGAAAAGATTAATTTGGCAAAGATTAGTATTGACTTGCTGTTTATTAAGGCTTTTAAACAGCTGTATCTGGCAGCATTCCTGTAAGTGGCTGTCATCACTGGAAAAGCAGCCTCACACCCCGGTGCCCGCCAGCTGTTACTGCACGGTCTTGCACGGCTCTGAACATCTCTCTCCAGGCCAAACGGCGAGTACAACTACTGCCAAATAAGCCTTTTCTTCCTCCTGTCACATTCTTTCTTTGGTGGGGATGGGGAGCCGCTCAGAGCTGAAATGTCAGCTCAAACCATCAGGTTTGAGCTGATAAAGGGGGCCGGAAACCAGTAGGTGGTTTTGGGTGCTAGGTGAACACAAACCCCACATAAGAGTGCTGCACTGTTAGTCACCTCACACAGACAAGAAAACCACAGCCTGCAACTGTTGTTGGCAAAAGGTTTTAAAGACAGAGATGTGCTAGCAAAGGTTTCAAGCCATTAGCATTCCAAAACATCTTATTCCCCCCCCACACTTGAAAAAGCCAAGGGGAAGTGGAATAAAAGTTGGATACTCTCTGTCAGTTTATAGAAAAAGCATTGAGGGTTCCTTCTTAGACAGAGAGAGAGAGAGAGAGAGAGAGAGAGAGAGAGAGAGAGAGAGAGAGAGAGAGAGAGAGAAGACAAGCCCCTTGGCAAAATTCATCCCTTGCTCTCATTAGCTGGAAAACTACAGGATGAGACCACTTCACTTGACATCTATAAAAGAAAAGGCAGATTGAGAATTACACTGGGTCAAACACAATCTTTCACAAGATGCGGAAAGAACAGCCCTGCTGTGCTCTAAACACCAGGCCTCAATGGCCAAGTGCAGTAGTAGAAGTTACAGCAGCCTTCTCAGGATGGCTCCAGTGAGGATTCATCTCAGTCTGTGTGGCATTGGTATAGGATGACCCATTAGGGCAGACCCATGAGAACATGGCGTTCTGTAATATTCTGCTACTGGCACTTCTCAGTGCCCTTTGGCATGAGGAAGAATTACCTAAGAGCTAAGCTTTCTAGAAGGACTTAGAAGCAGATGCTAAAAACTTCGCTTACTTCGAGGTTAGTTACTGGTGCAGATGGATCTTGATGTTTAAATAAGGATGGAATCTAGACAGAACCCACACGATAGACAAATGAACCAAATGCAACGTAACTCCCAAATGTGTGCCTCTCTGCCCATCCAGACCTTTCTTCACCCCATGACAAGAGTAGATGGGGAAGGTAGACCAGATGGACAAACAGACTCCAGCTGTATCTGCCTGGCCAGGGTGAGTCTGGCTCTGCATCGGATGTTCAACCTAGGGACAAATGCAGAAGTGATTTACTGACCAAGCAATGAAGCAGGAGTGTGGGGTTAACCCATGACTCTAAGACACAGAGTATCTTCAGTCCTAAAATAACTCTAGACATGTGGATACTCATGGCCACTTTCTGAGGCAAGAGCCATCTCCAGTGGGTTGCCTCCCTCTGAGAGAACTGGCTAGATGATGGCTTAGACAGAAGTGCATCCACTCACTTGTTCCACAGCTTCTTTGGACCTCATACCAAAGCCACAGTTGATGGCTTCAATAACTGCCTGGCTTTCAGCAGAAGCTACTGCCCTACTGAAGCCTAACATTCTTGGCATGATGTGCGTGTACGGGCTGCCCCAGGTTGGCTGTAGCCTGCACTTTCATCCTGTTCCATCCATCTGACAGTATTGTGCAATTTCCTCAAGCCGAGGGGAGCCTCAGAATTCACTCCAGCACACTGTGCTGCTTCTGTGATATATTTTTGGGTTTGCCTCTTTTTTTGTGACCAAAAAACAACAACCACAAAAAAAAAAAAAAAAACAAGTATCCTCTCAGACACGTAAATGTGAGTAGAAGTAATATACAAAAAGAAAGAACAATGTTTCTAAAGCGAACTGCAATTCCAGATAACATTTAAAAGTATGAGCCTACAAAGTCATTCTAGTTACTGAGTGGAATTTCCAGAATGTATGAATTTGTATGTGAGATTGTGTGTGTGTGTGTGTGTGTGTGTGTGTGTGTGTGAGAGAAAGAGAGAGAGAGAGAGAGAGAGAGAGAGAGGTTTTGTGTATATGAGTGCATATATGTGAATGAGTGAAAGAACATATATGTGTGTGAGTGCATGCGGGGTACTGTGTGTGTGTGTGTGTGTGTGTGTGTGTGTGTGTGTGTGGGGAGTGGGAGTGTGTATGTATAAGAGTGTATATGTATATGAGTGCTTGTGTGTCAGAATGTGTGAATGTGTGTCTGACTGTGTGAGTGTGTGTATATGAGTGTGTGAGTGTGTGTAAGTAAGCAAAAGTATATGAGTGTATATGTGAGTGCATATGTGTATACATGAGTGTGTGTACATGAGTGTGTATGTGAGCATTTTGTGCATGATCATGTGTGTGGGCATGTATGTGAGAGAGTGTGTGTGTGTATGTGTGTGAGAGATTGTATGTGTGTATAAATGAGTGAGAGAATATGTGTACGTATATGAGTGTATGTCTCTCAATGTGTGAGTGTGTATATGTGTGTGTGCACATGTGTAAATGTATGTGAGCATGTGTTTATGTGTGAGTGTGTGGAGGCCTGAGGACAACCTCATCTTTTGTTCCTCAGGTACTGTCCACTTTACGTTTTCTTAGACAAACCTTTTGCTGGCTTGGAACGAGTCAAGCAGAGTAGGCTACCAGATTAGCTGGCCACTGAGCCCAGTCATCAGTGTTGGTGGTATAAAGTGCAGGCCGCCCCACACAGTTTGCTGTTGGTTTTATTTCTTACTTGGGTTCTGGGAATCAAAAACTCAGGTCGGCTTGTTTGCAAGTGCTGTATAGACGGGGCTACCACCCGGCCTGAGAGCGGTCATTTCCAACATGAGCTTTCATGGCATGGTTTCAGCAAACCAAAATAAAGGGGATTTCAACACTAAATCCCTGACTCTTTAATGATTCAGATCCTTTGATTGGTTGTTTCCCATCCTTGTTTCTCCCTCTCTGATCTTGTCCTCTTCCATTTGTTACCTTCTCTTCCTCTCCCCTCCCCTCCATTCCTTTCCTTCATTTCCTGTTTACCTATTTCCATTGCAGAAGACAGAATCTGTGATGTTTCATTGTGTATCAGTTTCCTGAGCAGATTCTAGTTTTCCTTCTGAGACCCATCCACAGTAGGAGGAGGCGGAGCACCCACAGCCTGGTTTTCCCTGGCTTCCCTGTTGATCACTTTGTTAATCCCCAGATGAATGGAGAGCCAGCAGTTTTCTCCCCACCCCCATCCCTTCTTCAATGCAGGGCGATCAGTCTCTAAGGACTTTTCTATATGACTTCCCATTTCACACCACAGATGGTTTAGACAAAACCTATTAGTTTCATTTATTCAAACAGCTTCATTACACCAAAATGAGCCTTTTTTTTTTTTTTTTTTTGCATTTTGTCTAAGGGTTGGGTGTTTTTTTCTTCTTTTTTTTTTACCTTTTTTTTCTTTCTTTTTGTAGATGTAAAGAAATTTGCTCATGTCCCTACTGCCCAACAAGCTCTTGAGCAGTGGAGCTGATGAATACGTGCTCTACGAGGGAATCTACTTTTAAAAACAAAACTGAAATTCTGGACAAATTTGATTGATGCATATTTCCATGAGTTTGACTTTCTCCATGACACTAGTTTTGATCCTTTCAATTACAGTGAATCCATACACAGGATTGGTCAAACATGGCTCTTTATTTCACTTTATTTTGATGTCATTACTTAGAGAATATTTCCATTTGGACAACATACCATCCTGGAGAGGAAATAGAAAGGAGTACTTCAGAGAATGCACATGGAAAGAGAGAATGCAGATAAACAACGCAAATCTTTTAGAATATCATAGATAGCTGTAAAAGGCTGGCTTGCTGTCACCTTGGGCTCAGTTCTTATACTAGCCCAAGAAACAAGAAGAGAACAAGATCTCCTAAGGTATTTAAATAGTAAAGTACTGCCTTGAACTAGGCATTGATGGTCTCTAGTCAACTAGACCGGAAAAACTGTAGTCCACTCTGAAAACCTGACTAATTTCTCAAAACATAGACGTTCATAGTTCTCCAACTTGAGTTCCCAATCCCACTTCCTGCCTTCCTTTGGCGGAATTTCTGACTTCATTGTCTCAGGAGGTATTTACATTCTGCATGTTCACTTGAGGGATGTGTGGGAACTGGGACAAGATCTTAATATGAATCATCTGCTCCAGGCTGGCCTCAAATCTGCATTCCTCCTGTCTCAGCCTCCTGACTGCTAAGCTTGCACACATACACCATTATATCTAAATCCCTCAGAAAACTTAAAGTCACTAAAGACTGAGTGATAACACCCAAGATCAACCTGTAGCACGTCAGCATTCAAGCCTGATGCTGCTGACCACTCGGTTTAAAATTAGCTCTTCAGTGAGCTCCTTAAACTTCTCCAGCAAGATGCACAACAATACACCCCCATGGTAATGGACAAGAGATTATTTTTAGCTACTGTCCATAGTTGTAAGCTATATGCCTACATCCATGACTCTGAAAGTGCCATGGACGGATCCAAAACTAAAATTTCATTTCCCAAACTTTAGTAGATATCTGGGCTCCATTGCCCACTAATGTGATATATCCAATCTAAAGGGATATTCATAGACCAGCAATTTCATAACTACTCCAGATGTTCCTATAGAGGAATCCATACACTGATAAATGAGGGGAGGTCAATCTAAGCTTACCATCAACTTTGGAAATTCAGAGACTCTCTGATGCTAATGTGCTAGCTTAGAATCAATATTCAGAATTACATACAGACAATAAAAACATTTTCTGCTAGCTTATTTATTAAAATACTTTAACTGTCTGTCTTTCATGACAAGGCCATCAGAGCTAAACAGATGAGAACTGTAGGGTACTCAACAGCCCGTCTCTGTTACTGACAACATGAAGAAAACATGCCGGTCATCCTCGTTGCCTCCTAAAGATTCTAGGAAAGAAGAAAGCAGAACAGACAGGGGAAACTAAAAATAGTACTGCCTGCCAGAAAACCACAAAAATTTCTAGAAGTCTCCAACAGACTTGCACCTGTGCCTTATGAGTTTCACATGGACATCACTCAATGCTCATTGCTCCATAAATTCAGTGTTCTATGGGCAAAGTAGGCAGAGAGATCTACCATCCCAACCTCTGAGTACCCCTACTGACTCTGTTCTTGAGAACACTCACAGTCATCTCAAACCATGAGTTCTATGTCTATCTTCCTGCCATTCCATGCTGCTTTGACAATACTGAAACCCTCCTCCAAGGTTTCTCTCCTACTTGTTCTAAATGCTAAGTCACAGTTCAATTGGCCACAAATGGACAGTACCACTCTACAAGGATCTGTCTAAAACAAACTCACAACCTATCAGTAAAGGGCAAACCCTCTTCCCAAACCCTGTCCCTTGAATGATGGCTCAGTGTCATCCCTCTGAGCTTCTCACTTCTCATAGAGGTGTGATACTGCTTAAGTGCTGAATCCTGGTCAGCTTACAAATTCCTGAAGTACTGTGTGCTGTTGTATTCTTCCCCAGGGCCTTCCTGTCATTTCTCTCTTGTTCTCTGGACCCTCACTTTAGTGAGACATGGGGTCTCAGGTCTGCTTACAGACAGCCTTTTGTGCATTTTTAATACACGGAATTTTTGTTCTAACTCCCATGACCCTCCATTTTTAATAGGAGGCTGCTGTGTACAACCACAAAAAACCTAGCGACAATAGATGTTGCTTGGATCTGTTCTTCAACTGTATATCCCAAAAGTTAGAATGTGATGATTGAAGTCCTTGTCAGTCCTGAACACACAAGGCTCGAATGCTTACCTTGTAATCATTCCCCTCTTGCATCTTCTTTCTGAATTTTCCCCTCTTGTTAAATTGGGAGTTCTCCTTTTAACATTCTTCAACACTGTTCCTCTCTTGGAAAAAAAAAATTAAAGCATAAATATTGCTTTTAAATTGTTTCCCCCACTAGATTGAGAGTTGGGCTTACTTAGGCCCCAAGCAGCTTAGTAATTATTCCAGGATGCATAAGTCTAGTACCAGGTAAACAAGAACACTAAGTATCAAATGAATGCTTTATTTTATTCTTCTGGGCTCCTTTTCAGCAATAGATGCAGGAAGACATCAACCAATTGAGTCCTTTTGCAGAAGTAATATGCTGAATTAATAAACTCATTAACCAATCAATCTCGACAGCAGGTTCACTCTTCGCCTTACTGTTTTATGTTCCCAAATGAGACATACATATAGCCTTTAATTTTAACATGTTGTAGGCAACACAATAGCAGGGCCACTGTCTAAACCCCAAATGTTTTGTGCATTCAGAGCTAAGAGTCTAAGTAAGGCTGGTTAAAAGATGTGGTTTGGTTTTGGTCCTGCAGCCACAGTGGAACTGTATTTGCAAAGATAAATCTTGAACCAAGAGTAGGGGTGAGAAAGAGCTCAACTATTTGACCAGAAGATGAAAATAATGAATTCTAGTAATTCTAAGTTGAAGGAGATGTTTCTCACCAACTGGAATAAGGAAAAGGATAGAAAAAGAAAAGACTAGTGAGAATAGCAAGCAGTATGAGTGTACAGCTGGCTTTGGGTGAGATAAGAGTAGCCAATGTGGCTTTCATATATATTCAAGGATATGATGACAAGTGTCCCTGGAGAAATAAAAAGAATGTTCATTACAACAGTTTGTTATGTGTAATTGCTAAGACCAAAACATTCTAATTTTTATTAGTACGAAAGTAGGCAAAACAGAGAAATTTCATACAGTTCATTACAGCCAATTAGGCATGACCCAGAGACTTGGAATAGTGGCGCATATCTATAATCTAAGCCTCTAGACGAAGACAGGAGAATTACAGGGTTGCAGCCATCCTGAGCTCTATACCAAGACCCTATCTGAACCAAAAAAGGGGGACTGGGTAGTAATCCAGTCCTGTATGTGTTAATATTGAATTTTAAGGCAGATAATAATGCCTCAGGCATAGTATCAGTTGTATAAAGTTGAAAGCATGTATACAATAATATATACTGACTGTAGCAATGTATATATGCAAAAGAAGTATCAAAATATATATGAGAATGATGAGCAAGAGTCTGAGAGCAGCCTTCTCTCAGAAGGCAAGGAAGATCAGAGAGCTTTATATAGAAACATCAGCTGTCTCAATGATGTTTTATTTCTTTTTTTAAAAATGTACCCAGGGCGAAGGAGATGACTCCGTAGATAAAGCGCTTGCTGTGCACGCATGAGGACCTAAGTTTGCATCCCTAGTCCCCACATGAAAGCAAGACGTGACAGCACACATCTGTAAATCCAGCACTGAGGAGGGAGGCAGAGAACACTGGAGCCGCCACAGGCTCGTGGGCCAAACTAGTCTAGTGCATTGTTAGTGCACTGCAAGTTCAATGAGAAATTGTCTCAAAAAGTAAGGTGGAGAGCAATAGAAAAAGGCATGTGATGTCAGTGTCCAATCATCACATACATGTACACATGGGCAAATGTACCTACATATACACATGCATATCTCTCTCTCCCTCCCTCCCTCTCTCTCTCTCTCTCTCTCTCTCTCTCTCTCTCTCTCTCTCTCTCACGTACACACACAGAGACAGACAGACACACAGACGCAGACACACACACACACACACACACACACACAGAAAGTGCAATGTGCATTCCAAATGGAACCTAATGTTAAGATTCTATGAATTAGGTGATGGGTACACTGATATTAATTTTAATATTATGTATTGCTGAATATATATTTTAAATATTCCAAAACTCGATTTTTTTAAAGATTTATTTATTTATTTCAAGTATGTGGGTACACTGTCGCTGTCTTCAGACACACCAGGAGAGGGGATCGGATACCATTACAGATGGTTGTGAGCCACCATGTGGTTGCTGGGAATTGAACTCAGGACCTCTGGAAGAGCAGTCAGTGCTCTTAATCGCTGAGCCATCTCTCCAGCCCCAAAAGTCAATTTTTATTTTTAAGCCAAAATGCCAGATAATTCAAAAACATTTAAGTCCTAAAACATTACATTCTTCATTATTTCCATTTTTGGCTTTCCCAGTTCTTACACTGACTACCACTTGCCCATGGTTCCATAAAAATATGAATGTCCACAGAATTCATAGGTGTAATTCACATTGATAACATGGAAAAAGCTTAGTGGCGCATTTGTGTCAGCACAATAGGAGTGACAACTTAATAAAGTGGACAAGACAATAACAAAAACAACTACAATAACAACAATAATAATAATAACAATAATAATAATGATAATAATAATAATAGCAGCAACAATAACGTTGATGCAGAATCAGATGGTTAGGTCTGAATTATGAGGTGTGCAAGATTTGTAAGGAACATTCTCTTGCATGTGGCCCCAGAAGCCAGAGGAAGCCAGAAAACGCTTGGGATTTCCACAGCACCTAGCAGACTCTAAGCGTACTTACTAGGTCCTCAGGAACAATTAAGATGTCCTGCTCTGCAGACGTTCTATTACTGTGAATTCGTGATAGAGATTTCTAAATCCTTTAAGCAAACATCTAATTATGTCTCCCATCCTTTCTCATTTGTTTCTTCTGGGGTAATATGACATTTCCCCTTGTATATTGTGACTCAATTGAAGAACGGGGAAATTTCCAGATTACTAATATTTTTATGTCTGAAGAAAAACTGTAGTCTAACACCACCACACATTTTTTTTCTAAGCTGACTTGTATTCAAGCTAGGAATTTTGGGGAAATATAATTAATATCTCAACAGGTGGCAGAAAAATATAAAAGCAAACCTTGGTCACCATTGCTAACATTTAAATGTGGCTTGAACTTAAACATCCTGTGTTGATGGTATCTCTAAAGAAGGGGAGCTTGAGACAGGCCATAAATCACTGGGGTGTAACATCATAAAAAAAAAAAATCAACACTTCAGAGAGTCCAGTGAATTTGCAGCTATCTGTCTAGAACTGCTCTAACTTCCCGCCTGATGATGTGTTTGTCTCATATCCCACCTGGTCCTACCATTAGTAGCTATCACACTAACTCAGGTACCTATAGACACATTCATGCCATTCCTAAATCTTTCCAAGGTTGGAGCCAAGAAACAAAATGGCTAGATAATGAAGTAAATTCTATGACAAAAACTGAAAGGACGGTTTTGTGATTATCTGTTCATCTTAAGATGTTTGTTTAGTTAAGATGTATTCGCACTTTATAGCATTTTGTTTTGAAGTCACCCATTTCCCAGACTGCTCTAGAACTTGAAAAGTAGTCCAGAATGACATTGAACTTCTGATCCTCATTCTTCTACCTCTCAAGTGCTAGGCTTACATCTGCAGTACCACCCCTCATTTACACATTACAGAGCATCAAACCCAGAGGAAAAGAAATCTTAAACATGCTTCTGAAGACAAAACCATACAGCTTGGGTGGAGAATATTGCCCACTGCAAAATCCTCACTTCTTCTAGCCCTAGATGATGAGTCTTCTCCCTGTGACCCTGTCGAATGGGTGCCATGTCTAATCTGAAACTTCAAGTTTCTCCTAAATCTCTCACAGAAGGATTTCAGGGGAAGGACCGCAACAGCTCACTTATTCTTTGCCTTTTCCAAGGCTTTCACTCCTTTACAGAGACATCTTCTTAACTCAGACTTTTACCACCCACAGTTGTACAAGAAAGTTACTTGAAGACTCCAATATCTGCTCAGTGCTGAAGCTCAGCCAGGCCCAAGCAGGCTGTCTTTGCCTCTTGGGGTGGCTTCCTGGCCCTGCCTTTGCATCAGATTTACATGTTACTTTTTCTATGCGAACACTGTCATTTTCTAATGCATCTATGTTTTAATAAAAGTGAAATTTCAAAAGAAATTTATTGTTCGCCCACAAATTATAAATGCTATTTTTTTCCCAACCTGTCCTCTCTTTCTCCTCTCCACTCTTCTTCTTTTCTCTCTCTTATTTCCCTCTCTCTTGTTCACCTCTTCTTTGCCTCCCTCCCTCTTTATGAAGCGAACCTCTAAATACCATACCAGGGCTTACTCCTTAAAGCCTAAGGCTACTCTTGGCCTTCATCAGAGAAACCTCTCTTTGCATTGAACAGAGATAAATACAGCTATCCATAGCTGCACAAGACACTGAAAATAAAGGACAATTGTGGGCTCAGCCCTTGACATGATATTTATGCTCAAGGCTCACTAAACTTTGTGAAAAAGGAGGAAAAAAGAATGTAGGGCTATGAGATAAGACAAAGGGATGCAAAGTGCCTTCTTCTGAGCATGATATCACCATGGCGATAAAAAATTCACAGCAGCTGTGCCTACTGGCACTTAGCCTACATAAGTAGGAACTGCCTAATGGTCAGCTATGGATGAAGAAAGGGCTCAGAAGGAAATACAAAGTTCTGATGATCTATTGGAATTAACGGATTCTAAGAGAGATGGTGTATTCACTGATAAACCCTAGAAGCTTGATGTAACTAACCAATTAATATTCCAAATTCTGGGTCGCACAGACAGCCATAGTCTGTAGGACACCAAACAAAATGAAAACTAGCAAACAAGGGAAAGATATTTGTAAGGAAGAAGGGGAGCTGACAGGGATAGAAAAGAGATGAAACAAGGAGGGAGACTACCTACAATGTGCTAATTACATATATGTAATTGTCCAAGAACAAAATTTATTAAAAGAGACATAGGCTCAAAAGCCAGGTTGTATATAATGTAAAATAGAGTTCTGTGTGAAGAAGAGACTACACACAGAAAACAGAAGTGAGATTATTTTGAACAGCCCAGATGTATGCACACCTTACCTCTGAGTCACACAATCCATTGCTGACTGATTTCATCCCATAGAGCCTCTATTTCTTCCTCTTAAAAGCAAAAGCAAAAACCAAAAAAAGCACACTAACATCTCAGAGGTTGATGCCAAGCTGATGGAGGATAAGGAAGCATGATACAGGAGAGGCAAGATCTTATATACATAAAAAACAGGTCCCTCAGTAGCATCAACTCACCCACCATAGAGCAGCTGTCTGGCTCCAATTTTGCCACACATAGAAGAGAAAAAACACCCTAGACCTTAGTGGTTCTATGTATCAAGACCTCTGAGCAAAGCCTCTTCTAAAGGTACTGTGGTTTTTCTGATCTAAGAATTCATTTCACTTTCCAAACACTCAAGTAGTCAGAAACTGCTGAGGGAACACACTTTCTTTGTCATCCTGTGACTGCTGATACTCAGGTAGCCAGGGTTGGGCACTCTATTCTAGAAACTTACATCTAGCAGATGTTTCTTAACTCATACACTTAAAAGCAAAATCAAAAACTCCTGGTGGTGAATGGTTCTGATTGTCAAAAATTAAATAAAATCTAGAGCTACCGGGGAAGGGAGTCTCAATGAAAAATTGTTTAAATGATTGTCTTGCAAGAATGTCTGTGAGGGATTATCTTGATTGTTTCCCTTAAAATGGAAAGACCTGCCCACTGTGAGTGGCACCATTCCCTAGATAAGAGACTCTTGCTTGCATAAGAATGGAGCTAAGCACTAGTGTGCATATATTAGTTCAATGTCTTTAATCTTGAGTATAAATGTGGTAGTACCAATTGTTCCATATTCATGCTACCTTGGATTCCCCTAAATGGTAGATTGTAACATGAAATAATGAGCCAAATAAATAATTTCTTCTTTATATTGTTTTTGTCATCTTATTTTCTCATAGCAATGGGAAAGGAAACTAGGATGTACCTCTTCTCTCTAGCCTTTTGTTTGCCTCTAGACATCCTTAAAAACCCATAAATCTTGAGCATTCCAAAATAATATGTCTGGATAAATAAAGATCATATAGATATTGTAATACATATAGTTATATATGTCTAGCATACAAGTACACATATAACACCTACTTTACATAGAAGAATCTTAATTTCCAAATCAACCAGGCAAATAGTTCAGTATGTATATCAGTCAAATTTCACAACTATAAAGAACTATCTAAGAGAGTTAACGTATTAAATGGGCTCATAGCTCTAAAGTTTCTACTTCGTGATCCAGCAACTCCATTGCTTGAAGCATCTGACAAGGCAGGAAATGAGCTGGAGTGTGTGGCAAAGGAAAGAGGCTCATATCATAATATAGGGAGTTGAGAGGAATGCAGAAGATTTAGTGTTCCACAGGTCCTCTGGGGGACACACTATAACCTATGTACCTTCTATGAAATCCCACAGGCTAAGTGTTCCATGCCTCCCAAAAGCATTACCTCTATGCATAGCATACTCAAAAGACTGTCTTCTTTAGGGTTGTTCTCACTTCTCAGAACCACACATCTCCATCCTCTTCCTTAGAATCATCCTGCATGCCTTTTTTCCTTCCTTTATCTTCTACTGAAAATGATGCCCAGTGTGTATTCTAATTATATACTTACAAGTATATCTCCATCCTCAAGTCTGTTTCCTGAGAAATCCAATCTCGGACAATTTGCTATTCCTCTATTTGACTTCTTGGAAAAAGAGCAACTACTATTAATAAAGTATACGTTAACACTCCAAAACGTGAGCAAGGCAAGTCTCTCCCTAGAGTGACCTAATGAGGTATTCAGTGCCAACCTCCAGTCATGATGACAGAGCCACACAAGCCTGGGGGAAGTAAGCTTTATCTTGCCAGGAAGAGGAGAATCATTGAGCTGTTATTTTAGTAATTGTTTTTCTTAAAACTTCCTCTCCATCTAGCCATATTTTTTTAATTTTGTTTTTTCTTAGATATTTTATGTTATATATTTACATTTCAAATGCTATCCCCTTTCCCCCCTTTGCCATATGCACCCCCGGTTCCCCTGCTTTTATGAAAATGTTCCTAACCCCACACTCCCACACAAATCTCAATGCCCTGGCATTACCCTATATTGGAGAAATAAGCCATCACAGGACCAAGGGCTTTCCTCCTATTGATGCTGAACAATACCATCCTCTGCTATATATATGGCTAGTGCCATGGGTCCCTTCATGTGTATTCATTGGTTGATGATTTAGTCCCTGGGAGCTCTAGTGGGGTCTGGTGGGTTGATATTGTTACAACTCCTATGGTATTGCAAACTCCTTCAGCTCCTTCAGTGTTTTCTCTAACTCCTCCATTAGCATCCCCCTGTTCAGTCCAATGGTTAGCTGCAACCATCCTCATTGGTATCATTAGTGCTCTGGCAGAGACTCTCAGAAGACACCCATATCTGGTTCCTGTCAGTAAGCACTTTTTGGCATCAGCAATAGTAACTGGGTTTGGTGGCCGAATATGGATGGATCCCCAGGTGGAGCAGTCTCTGGATGACCTTTTCTTCAATACCTGCTACACTGTTTGTCCCCGTATTTCCTCCCAAAAGTAATTGGTTCTCCCTTCAAAGAAGGGATGAAACATCCACACTTTGGTCTTCCTTCTTCTTGGGCTTCATATGATCTATGAATTTTTCTTTAGGTATTCCAAGCTTTTGGGCTAATATTCACTTCTCAGTGGGTGCACACCATGTGTGTTCTTCTGTGACTGGGTTACTTCACTCAGAATGACACTTTCTAGTTCCATTCATTTGCCTAAGAATTTCATGTAGTCATTATTCTTCAAAGCTGAATAGTACTCCATTGTGAAAATGTACAACATTTTCTGTATCAATTCCTCTGTTGAAAGATATCTGGGTTCTTTCCAGCTTCTGGCTATTATAAATAAGGCTGCTATGAACATAGAGGATGTGTCCTTGTTATATGTTGGAGCATCTTTTGGTTGAATGTTCAGGAATGGTATAGCTGGGTCTTCAGGTAATACAATGTCCAATTTTCTGAGGAACTGCCACACTGATTTCCAGAGGGGTTGTACCAGCTTGCAGTTCTACCAACAATGGAAGAGTGTTCCAATTTCTCTACATCTTCGCCAGCATCTAATGTCACCTGATATTTTGAACTTAGCCATTTTTACTGGTGTGAAGTGGTATATCAGGGTTGTTTTGATTTGCATTTCCCTGATGACTAAGAATATTTAACATTTCTTTAGGTGCCTCTCAGCCATTCAATATTCCTCAGTTGAGAATTCTTTGTTTAGCTCTGTACCACATTTTTTAAATAGGATTATTTGAGTCTCTGGAGTCTAACTTCTTGAGTTCTTTGTATATATTAGATATTAGCCCTCTATCAGATATAGGATTAGTAAGGATTAGTAAAGACCTTTTGCCAATCTGTTGGTGACCGTTTTGTCCTAGTGATAGTGTCCTTTGCCATCCAGAAGCTTTGCAATTTTATGCAGTCAAATTTGTTAATTCTTGATCTTAAAGTATAAGCCGTTGGTGCTCTGTTCAGGAAATTTTCTCAGTGTTTCAGGCTTTTTCCCACTTTCTCTTCTATTAGTTTCAGTATGGTATTTAATCCACTTGGACTTGATCTTTGTACAAGAAGATAAAAATGGGTCAATTTGCATTCTTCTACATGCTGACCTCCAGTTGAACCGGCACCATTTGTTGATAATGCTGTCTTTTTCCACTGGATGGTTTCAGCTCCTTTGTCAAAGATCAAGTGATCATAGGTGTGTGGGTTCATTTCTGGGTCTTCAATTCTATTCCACTGATCTATCTGCCTGTTTCTGTACCAATACCATGCAGGTTTTTTTTAATCACAATTGCTCTGCAATACTGCTTGAGGTCAGGGACTGTGATTCCCCCAGAAGTTCTTTTACTATTCAGAACAGTTGTTGCTATCCTGAGTTTTTGGCTTTTCCAAATGAGTTTGCAAATTGATCTTTCTAATTCTATGAAGAATTGAGTTAGAATTTTGATGGGGATTGTGTTGAATCTGTAGATTGCTTTCAGTAAGATGGCCATTTTTACTATATTAATCCTGCCAATCCATGAGCATGGGAGATCTTTCCATCATCTGAGATCTTCGATTTCTTTCTTCAGAGACTTTAAGGTCTTGTCATACAGATCTTTCACTTGCTAGGATAGAGTCACACCAAGATGTTTAAAATTATTTATGGCTATTGTGAAAGGTGTAGTTTCCTTAATTTCTTTCTTGGCCTGTTCATCTTATGAGTAGAGGAAGGCTACTTATATGTTCCAGTTAATTCTATACTCTGCCATGTCACTGAAGTTATTTTGGGGTCACTTAAGTATACTATCACATCATCTGCAAATAGTGATATTTTGACTTCTTCCTTTCCAGTTTGTATCCCTTTGGACTCCTTTTGTTGTTTAATTGCTCTGACTAGGATTTCAAGTGCTATATTGAATAGGTAGGGAGAGAGTGGGCAGCCCCTTATTTTAGTGGGATTGCTTCAATTACCTCTCATTTAGTTTGATGTTGGCTACTGATTTGCTGCATGTTGCTTTTACTATGCTTAGGTATGGGTCTTGAATTCCTGATCTTTCCAAGACTTTTATCATGAAGGGGTGTTGAATTTTGACAAATGCTTTCTCCACATGTAATGAAAAGATCATGTGGTGTTTTTTTTCTTGAGTTTGTTCATATAGTGGATTATGTTGATGGACTTCCATATATGAACCATCTTTACATCCCTGGGATGAAGCCTACTTGATCATGGTGAATGATCATTTTGTTATGTTCTTGCATTTGTTTTTTTCTTTGTAGGGTCTTTATGTGGTTTATGTATAAGCATAATTGTGGCTTTATGGAACAAACTGGGTAGTGTTCTTTCGGTTTCTATTTTGTGGAATAGTTTGAAGAGTATTGGTGTTAGGTCTTCTTTGAAGGTCTGATAGAATTCTGCAATAAATCTATCTGGTCCTTGACTTTTTTTGGTTGGGAGATGTTCAATGACTGCTTCTATTTCTTTAGGAGTTACAGGACTATTTATATGGTTTATCTGATCCCAATTTAACATTGGTACCTGGTATCTGTCTAAAAAATTGTCCTTTTCCTCCAGATTTTCCAGTTTTGTTGAATATAGGCTTTTGTAGTAGGATCTGATGATTTTTTAAATTTCCTCAGATTCTGTTGTTATGTCTGCCTTTTCATTTCTAATTTTGTTACTTTGGATACACTCTCTGTGCCCTCTGGTTAGTCTGGCTAAGGGTTTATCTATTCTTGCTGGTCTTTCTTTGAACAGTTAATAGAGAGAAATTGTGGTCCCACCTGTGGGCTGTGGGCTTATGAGGGAGGGTGCCCCTGGAAGACCAGCTCTCTGCAGGCAGGTTTTGTGTCCAAGGGCTCTGATACAGTCCCAACTCTGTGCACAGATGGGGCTATATTGCCATATTTTAAATAGCCTAGTTTTCCAAACATCAAACAAAGCATTAATTATCTTGTGAAAGGGGGGGATTTATTTATTATCATCCACTTGATTATTTGGAGAAACCTGCTGAATTGTCAGTGGTTGCAAAGAGTAAAGACCCTCTATGGAGGTGTAGAAGGAAAAAAAGAAATCACAGAAGTTAGAGGGATAGCTCAGTTGGTAGTGCTTTCGATCACAATGAATGAGATGGACCTTATATGTACCTTAAAATAAATAAAATAGAATTAAAGTAAATAAGGTCCAGTGTGGGAAAAGTCTGCCAATTAAAGATGAAGTCTACCATTGACTGGATAACCATATAAGCTTTAAAAAAATGGAGGAGTCCCTTCATAGGTAAGGTTTCTCCTCCTCTGAAGTTGTCTGGGAGTTTAACTCCCACACCCCTATCCCCATACACATGTCTCTTCCTGCAGAATGTCACACAGCCTTAGTTAGATTACAGGTTCAACTTCCTTTTTTCCAGTAAGAACCTGTTCTGCTAGCACCTGAGATTCCTGACTGCTTCCTCACACTTAGGAGGCATTTCAAGTCTTCACCTTATGACCTTTGCCCATCCTGGGTATTTCTAACCTCCCGTCCCAATTATTTAAGCCTCGAATCCCACCAAGTAAAGTTGATCTGCCTTCCTGTAGGTGGTCCTGGTGAGTCTTCTTCACACATACATACTCACAGAGCTTCCAAAACACTCATGCCCATACACATTGTCTCTACTCCCTTTACACTCCAAGGACCAATATAGGCTGATAATCCCCAAGGGCAGTGAGAGTCATAGCTCAGGACATGTATAATCTCAGAGTTGAGAATACAGACACAGATATCTAGAGCTTCCTAGCAATGTAGCAAGTTTCAGGCAAATAAGAGACACTATCTCAAAAACAAAGCAAAGCAAAACAAAACAAGATGTGGAAGGGAAGAAGGAAGGAACAAGGAAAGTAGGGAAAGAGGGAGGGAATAAATTCCAATGGACCTTGGTTATTAAAACACCAGAGAGCTCTTCTTTGTTGTCACTGAGCTCCAGTTCCATTGTATCTTTCTTCTGAAGACTTTAGTGGAGTCTGTAAGGAAGAGGAATCCCTCTCATATTTGACCTTTCTTCTTTCTGTATAGAGCTCTATACAGGATTGCTGGAGGGTTTCCCTCAAGCTTCTGGTCAGAAAAAGTTTTCTCAGATTGATGATAAGAATTCTCTAAATCGGGGCTGGGGATTTAGCTCAGTGGTAGAGCGCTTGCCTAGGAAGCGCAAGGCCCTGGGTTGGTCCCCCAGCTCCGAAAAAAAAAAAAAACAAAAAAAAAAAAAAAAAAATTCTCTAAATCAGGTGAGTGTGAAAGGAAATTCTCTGGACAAGTCAGAAAAATATACCCCTCAAGATGCAGGTTTTTTTCTCTCTCATCATCTACAAAGATTGCATGCTCAAGAGCAGAATGACACTATACTGTAGAAGATACTGAGTCGCCTTCTGAAATGCTCTATGCACATAAATTCTTCCATTTAAATTATGAACCATAGTACATCGGTGGTGAATCTGAAAGTTGGTGAATGAAGTTCACAGAACCAGAAATTATTTAGACTTGCTATACAAGATCCTGGTCAACCTTGAAGACCTGAAGAAATATGAACAAGAGCTGAGAAGAAGCACAAGCACATGCTTATGTATCCTGTCTCTGCAGGTGTAAAACCCTCACTTGCACTCACGAGTTGGTATCATGCTGAGGTGCAAAACTGAGGAAAATACCAGCCCCTTCCCCTGGGTACTCAGGAACCCCAAGTTTCTAGTCTTCCTATAAGAATGACATACGCAAGAACCTTATATAGCACCTGTACAACATTGTGTCTAATATGTGCATCTCAGTCATCCAAATAGCAATTAATTTACTAAAATCACATAGTATTACAATAAAGCTGCTGGATATTTTCGCTTTCTGGGGACATCAAACCCATGGATATGCTGCCTCCCCCACCCTCCACCTACTCCCTGCATCTGGCGTGAGCATTTGAATTGAAGACAACCCTAGTCCTCCATGGCTTAGCATCTATACAACACACACACACACACACACACACACACACACACACACACACACACACACACAGAGGCTTCTCTTTTCTTTTGTCTATATATTCAAGTGCAATCCATTGCCTAACACATAGAAAATCACAAGGGACACAGCAGAGACTGTGGCTCACAAATCCCAGCTTGGTTTGGTTTTGTTGCTGGCTAAACCCAAATGGCCTCTGTCTGACTTGATTCTAGAGTCTACAAGCTGGTTACCATGTTCAGACATTCATCTGCTGCATAATTGCAATCCTAGCTCTCCAGAGTCTGAAACACATGGATCTTGAGCTGAAGGCCAATGTAGGCTACACAACAAAACCAAAGTAAAGTAAAATAAATAGCAGTGTTGTTCTGGGGTAGTAACTCTTCAGATGCATTGACAGAGAATAATTCCGGTGAACTCTAAAGATATTTCATCTAACACAGTCAGATAGGTCGACTCTGGCAGATGGTGGTGTCTACATTCTTGTCTTCTCAGTATCCTAAAATGAAAGCATAGCTCTTCTGGTGTGGGAATTTCTGGAGACTGAGCCTGATTTTCTCAATTAGTTTTTATACATATTTATTAGTAGATAAAGTCTCTGATATGGAGAACAATCCCTCCCACTTATGGTAGAGCCTAGGGTAGGAACATTAGGAATATCTGCTCCCCAGAGATGGCTTGTTAGGGATGTTTTGTTTTAAATTCTAGAAATTATTTCAAGACAATTGCAAATATGTCTAAGAGAATTTAGTTACTTTGACATTAAAATGAAAACCAGCCCATATTACCTCTCACACAAAGAATTTGTTCCGGTCTTCATTCAGTAAAAAGCACACCAAATCCAGGTAGTGGCTCCTCCCTTTAATTCCAGCACTCGAGAGGCAGAGGCCATACAGAGCAAGTTCCAGGACAGCCAGGGACTACACAGAGAAACCATGTTTAAAAAACAAACAAACAAACAAACATGATTTTCTGTATTGTCCTAGTTCTACTGAAGCATTAAAATAACAGCAAGGTAGCCATTCTTTTAAGGTTCCCAGTCACATTTTATGTGATTTTATTTAGAGTGATTTCTAGAGGATTATTCTATAATAACTCTTTGAGTAGTCACTTAGCATAAATCAAAGTGTAGGGAAATATTTCCAGTAACATTGAGCCCTCTTCCTGATTAAGTTTTTAAATTACCACTTTTCTAAACCCTCCTCTCAATTACAATTACAATGAGGGAAGACCATCTTTAGTGTTAGGAATATATAATAAATCACAGGAAGACAGAAGGCTAACCTGCTCCATTTTGCCCCGTCTTTGCATTGTCTTGGGTTTCTGCTCTCCGAGATTTTGCTCTGTTCTCTCTTCTGCCCCTGCACTAAAGGCCTTTCCAATTAACGAATGCAATGTAATATAAATTCAGCTCGTTCTGTTCATCCTCCCTAGATGGTTTTCTCCTAGGCTCCTACCATCTCTTCTCACGGATCCCAAGCCAAAACACAGAAGTCACCATCAAATGTCTTTCTTCCTCTGCAATGAGGTTATCACGAATCCTTTCAAGGACCTTCTTGATGAGCCCTTTCCTTCCCTTCTCCTATGGCTCCCCCCATTCTGGTTCTCATGTTTGTCATTTGGACCCCTGTAGACAAAAGGACCTCTTATTAGGTATCCAGCAGTTTTGGATCACTTCAAAAGAAAGAGAATGACCATTCTGATCTTGCTTTAAATTTTTCCAATGGTGCCTTACTTTAGTGGAGATGAAACTAAAACCTTGTAGAGTATATATCTCTGACAATTTGATCTCTAATTGGTAGAATTTGGTTGGTTTGTTTGTTTGTTTTAACTTTATAGGTGTATATTCTTGGACAATTCTTACGTGCCTTCCCTCAAGCACTACAGTCTAAAGTCTTTCCTCCTTTAATATGTTCTTAGTTTTTAATGTCTCTATCTTCTTTTTCCATGTGGACAAGTTCCTTGATATACACCTCAACGTTACCTTCTCCAAGAAAGCTTTTAACATTCCTGCTCCCCTGGCTCGGTGATCTTCCGTCTCAGTATTTAATTATAATAGGTCATTAACATTATGCACTTGGAGTATTTACATGTCTCCCTCTTTATGCCATATTGTGACTTTCCCAAAGATAAGTTACCATCTGTAACTGCTTTGTGTTCTTAGTATGTAGCACTGAGCCACACATGCAACGTTTCCTCATTGAACAAAGATTAGGGAACACCAGTAGTCCTCCTTGTGGTTTCTAAAAACATTCTGCTTGATGGGGTAATGTTTCTTTCTGCAGCCATTGCTCTCTTCCATTTGCCTATGTGTCTGAGCCACCTTATACCCAGATCCTCTTAAAATTCTTATCTCTTCTCTTATTCTTCTAACATTTAACATTTTAATGATGTCTTTCCATGTATTCCTCTCTCTGGACACTTTGTGTGCAAACACAGTCTAAGACATAACCACATTACCATAATCTATGGAAAACTAACCTAAGGTTGCACTGATGTTTCTCTCTAATCTCTCTCATAACTTTTCCCAAAAACAAAACAACCTGAAGTCCCTTTTGATAGTGCAAGAAGTATTTGTATCTTTATACATGTTCTAGATAGAATCACATGACTGCTTTTGTCAACAATAGGAATTAATGAGAACATCAGGTCATAAGTGTACAAATACATAATAGATTCTATGTATTGTAATAAATACTTAACTGATAAGGGGGTATTAGCCCAAAAGCTTGAAATACCCAAGATACAATTCACAAACCACTGAATCTCAAGAAGAAGAAAGTCCAAAGTATGCACACTTCAGACCTTCTTAGAAGGGAGAACAAAAATACTCACAGGAGAAAATATCGAGACAAAGTGTAGAGCAGAGACTAAAGGAAAGGCCATCCAGAGACTGCCCTACCTGGGGGATCCATCCCATATACAGATACCAAACCCAGACAATATTGTGGATGCCAAGAAGTACACATTGATAGGAACCTAATATAGCTGTCTCCTGAGAAGCTCTGCCAGAGCATGGCAAATACAAAGGCAGATGCTCACAGTCAACCATTGAATTGAGAACGGGATCCCCAATGGAGGAGTTAGGGAAAGGACTGAAGGAGCTGAAGGGGTTTGCAACCCCATAAGAAGAACAACAGTATCAACCAACTAGACCCCACATACACACAGCTCCCAGCGAGTACCACCATCCCAAGAGTACACAGGGATGAACCTATGGCTCCACCCACACATGGAGCAGAGATGGTCTTGTAGGGCATCAATGGGAGAGAGGACCTTGGTCCTGTCAAGGCTCAATGCCTCAGGGTAGGGAAATGTCAGGGTCGGGAGGTGGAAAGGAGTGGGTGGGCAAGTGAGGGAACACCCTCATCAAGCAGGGGAGGAGGGATATATACTTGATATGCAATATAAAATGTAGGAACCACAAATTAGAAAAACCACACAAGATTTATCCCTGGGACTGACTTACATGATGCCTGCAAATGATATAACTTTGTTTCACATGGCTGAAGAAACTTCATCATGTGAATGTATCATTACCCAGTCCTTCGTTGTTAGACTCCCAAGTAGGTTCCATAATACGGAAATGGTAAGTAGTGCTGTAGTAACAAAGATGTGCATGTATCTCTGTGCAGGTGTTCTGTGTATTCCTTCAGTGGTATATGCCCAGGAGTGGTATATTTGAGTCACACTACACTAAACAACATCCTTTGAGAGTCCTGGGAAAGTAGCCTAGGACTGAACTATATCCCCATCCCTTGAATATTCTAGTAAAGTGCTCTATGTCTGAGGTTTATCCCCACTCCACCCCTAGTCAATCTAGGAAAGTACTGAATGACTCAGCTACTCACCATCCCTTTGTAGTTTTTTATTTCCATACACGTTCTCTCTAATTTACTTCATCTCACTTTGTACCCCAGATGGGCCTTCGAATTAAGATTCTCCTGCCTCAGCTTCCTCAGTAGCTAATATAACAGGTTTAAGTCACCAGCTAAGCTGTTATTGGAAATTTTTCACTTATGAAAAAAATGGAGACTAAAGCATAATAATTTTATTTCCTTTGATTGCTGGAATGTGGATTGGATTACTACATATGCACACATTTTAAAACAAATTGCTTCACTAAAACTACATAGCTTTGATATTGTAAAAGTCATTGATGCTACGTTTGACTCACATGAATTAATGAATATTTATTTCAGCTTTGGCACAGGATGAGATTTTTTAATATTCATTTCTAATGACTTGCCTTCTCTTCTTGGATATTTAGTGTCTTCAACCTCACTTCAGGGCATTGCACTTAAATCTTGATATTATATTGCATATTCTAACTGATACTGAAAAAAGTTCCCACCGATAATGTCTTGCATTCATATGTTGTGACTTTTAGAAGACTTTTCAGACATGGGTTCAAACCAATAGAGAGTCTTTAGTAGGCCACCAGGTTCTACACTGGGTATTTGAAACTCCAGTACAGGCCTGAGCCTTTCTCAGGGTGAGCATTTAAGCACAAAAACCACTTCCTTGGTTTAGACAACTCAGTTAACAAAAACAGTTAGCCAGAAGAGAAACTACAGAAGCTAAAAAGCAAGGTTGTTGCATTTAGGGACTTTCCCAGAGCCATGGACTTTGATGGATTAGGTCTTCAGTCTCATTTTGGCAGATGTTGCTGCCTATGTGTGCCGGGCTTCATGGCCTGAATGGTATTTACATCATGGCATCAGTGGTACTAAGGTCTGGGGACCCGTAACACATATCCCTCCCTTCTGATTCTCTTAAGCTGTCCAGTTGGAAGTGACATGCTGCCACATGTCACTCAGCCCACCGTTTCCTGCAGAGGTGCAGTCTGAAGGCACCAGCACTTTTTCCTGTTCAGTTGGTGATTATCTACCAAGGAAACTTACAGCCTGTCGAGATTTATCGTACAGACCAATTTCAATATGCTGGAACTCCATTTTTTGTGAAGACAAGTAACTGAGGTCCCTGACAACAGGCGTTCTGGTCCCAGTCAGTTTCTGGATTCTAGACTACATCAGATGCTCCCTGGGTCTCCAGCTTACTGGTTTTTCTCTTAGCCCCTGGCCCCATATCTCTTTTCTCCCCCATCTCATGTTCCCTCCCTCCAGCCCCTCTTCCCTCCTTCTCTCTCTCCTGTGCCATATCCTAGAATCTGAAACACACTTCTAAATCACATATCTAAGCATCTTAGCCCTTCCCAATAAATCCACAGTGAACTAAGTCATCAGTCTGTTACCCCTTTTACTTGCTTCATCAATTTTTCTGAACATTTCTGGATGATTATCCAGGAGAATCTTAATGTCCTCCTGGAGTAGCTACATGATTACAATATAAGAAATGTGTAAAGTATTTTTTCTGACATTCTCATACAGTAAAACTACATTCATATGCTGAATGATTTCTTTAGTGATTTTTGTCTAAAGTAAAAATTTTGCTAATCTAGTAAGACAACCTCTCTTTTATTGTCTATAAAGTTTCCCTAGCTAGACTCAATGTTTTGCCTAATATTGACATCTTTTAAACTTTCTCTAGAGTTTACAGGTATAGGTAGGTAGATGCAGACATAGATGTAAAGACTACATGAAACCTCAGAACCTAATACAAAATTACTCTTGTTGTTTAGAATAGCATCAAAAAGTCACTGAAATAATGAACTTCCTTAATTCCCTTCTTGGTTGTGGTAAACAGTTAATAAGCTAAATACACAAAAGACACAGAGGTTCCAGGGACATTCCTATGAACGTGTTCATCAGAACTAATGGAAATTTTGTTCTAAGTTTTGAGAAATATTATAGAAGATGGCTGAGCAAGGAAGTGGCAATTGACTAAAACAAAATCATCTAAGTTGTTCAATTCAATCAAGACTACAATGGTTAGAAGCTCTTGACTAGTCTATTTGGTTGACCTCATTTCCTGAAAATTTTCCAGAATAATAAGCCATGGCTTTCTGCACACTGGAGATGCAGAGAACCTAGGAGTGGTTCAGTCAAAGAAATTAGAATCCCTAGAATAAGTGGAGCCAATAATGTAGTTCTAGTTCAAGATTAAAAGAGACACACATGGTCTCCAGAGAGACACTAATGTGAGTCTGCCCTGAAAGATTGGAAAAGCAGAAGGTTGGAGTTACAGGTGATGGCAGCAATAGCCAGGCTGGCATTTGCTCAGGAGGAGTGGAGCTGGAGCACAAGACTTCTCTGTCCAACATGCCAGTTTTTCCAACCTTCTGCTCTGCCTTCACGTGACCTCAAGTCTCCCTGTATACCTGACTAAAGGTAACCAGTAAATTCCATGTCTTAGCCTGAATGTTGGGATTCTTGGAGATTTCTGGGCTGCTTGATTCGTTCATTGCATTTAAACTCAGCTTCATTCAAAGCCTCATGGCATGGACAAAATCTAGCCCAGTTCTTTGCCAGAATGAAATGCCATTGGCCTGTAGCTCAGTTCCTGATAGAGTTTCCATTTTAATCTAAAACTTCAGGGGCATGGTTTCACTGCCCACATCCCTATCAGCATTCTGGTATTCTGTGTGCCCATTAGAACTCCCACCATGTTCTCCTTCTAACAGTCTGTGTCTGTATCTCTAAACTCTTCTAAATTCCTCCTGTAAGCCAACCCAAGGCCACTTTGTGCACACCGTCAGATAGTCACTGCAACAACCTTATATAGGCAACATTTTTTCTGTTAGACTGCCACTGCGCAAAAATATTTTTTAAAAATCAGTTAAAAAGAGGAATTATTTAACTTGTGGTTCATGAACTTTTATTCCAATGCCTGCTGGCTCCATGATCTGGCATTAAACATCATGGCACGGTATCATGGGGAGGAAGAGTTTCCAGACCTCAGTCAACCAGGAAGCAAAGAGAAAGGCAGGGGTGAGGTGCTAAGGACAAGGGACAACCCCCAAGAACAAGCCCCTGCGTTCTACATCCTCTAAGTTTTATCTCCTAAAATTTCCTCCAATGGCCAAATGAAATCACTCCAGCTAGAAAACAAGCCTTTCACATTTATCCTACAGGGGACACGTCATAATCAAGTCATAGTCAAGCTACAATAAATGCACAACTACTCCCCAACTTACAATGGCTCGAATGCACCTTATCCTAATGTAAAGACAATATGCAGCTCGTAAAATGATCGTTATATTTTGAACTTGGATCTTCTCTCTGCCCGGCAATATGTGGGTGACGCTTCCTTCATGCTTCTGGGCAGTAGCAGAAAGCTACCACCCCCAGTTAGCAATTTCCTCAGAGAGGGAACAAGGGACACTCCGTGGCAAATGTGTTACTGTACTCTGATGCGCTGTAGCCTTGACATATAGAACACACTTTCAGTTTATAATTCTCTCAGTTTGCAGAGGACTCATGAGGATATAACCCCATCTTAACTCCAGGAGCATGTGACTAAGTCTTCACAGCACAAACAGGATTTTATAAGGGAAAGATAATGGGAAGTTTGCTTCTGTTTTGAGATTTATTTTAGCAATAGCATTCTTACAAATTATTAAAAATGGGAGAAGTCAATTTCATTGGCTCCATTTTAGCACACTCTCTTAGATCCCCATGATTTTGCAGATTTTTAGAAACTGAGAGCATATCTAGGAATTGAATTTATCCAAATGTCTCTGTGCTTATTTGGGATTAAACTATATTCTTTGCTTAATACTCAGGTCACATGCTTAATCAAAAAAAAAGTGTCATAATGCATCTCCAGGGAGACATCTTTCATCCATTGACATTAGATCTTCCATAGAGAACAAAGCTGTGCTCAGTTCTCTTTGGAGCAAAGTATTATTTTTGTAACTATGGACCTGATTCAACTGCTTTACATAGCCATACGTAGGAAACCGCTTTGCTCAGTATGAGTTAATATTTCCAGAAATCAATTGAAAGTTATAGGTGGCATCTATTCAAAGTCACATTTTGAAGGCAATATGGATGGAACTCAGGTCTCTCATTTCTCTTAAACATGCTCGGACTTCCAAGAGCAGGGTGGTGAAGGAGCTCCACTGTGAAACACAAGGAAGAGAGCCTGAGAGGAGACGGCAGTTGATTGATCGTGCCACCAGCCCAGAGTTAGAACACTAACTGAACTCTTACAGAGCTTTAAATGTTATTATCTTAGGAGTCTCCCCTTTAAAGTCTCTTAAACATCCCTACTTTACTTTTAAAATTTTCAATAATATGGATAATTCTCCCTGAAGTTATCTAAGTGCTCTTTGAGGCTGTTTATACTTTTAACCTTGCCACCTTCGTGGTGGATATTCCACTCAAGCCTTTTGAGGTGGGATATGAAGAGACTTTTTGTTCAGGTTTCAGATACATCAGTCACTTCTTATTCGTGTGTTTACATATCATTGTTTCGGTTACCTGAAGTCTAATATATGAAAAATTTAACAGAAAGTTCCAGAATAGATTATTTCTAAATTTCAAATTGTGCAATTCCCTGGAGTGGAGTGAAATCTTGCACCATTCTGCTCTGTCCTGTCATTATTCTGACAACACTTCCTTCTACATGCCAAGGAAAGGAACATTACAATCACATAAATCTTATGAAAATACATTTCTATAAATTTTTAGGTATTTCTTAGTGTGTTTGTTTACTTAGGTACCTTATTGCTATAATTATTTAATTTATAAATAAAATTTATGTTTTATTTATGTATATTGTTAAATAGTATCATGGTTTACATCAGATACCAGATCACTGGATATCTTAAGATACGTTTCCTGTCGACAAATGAGGACAACTCTTGGTATTCCAAGGTTCAATTACTACTTACCCTATCCATGCTCTGAGGTTGTTGAAGATCATCATTTTTTAAAAAGATTTATTTATTATATAAGTGCACTGTAGCTGTATTCAGACACACCAGAAGAGGGCATCAGATCCCATTAGGGATGGTTGTGAGCCACCATGTGGTTGCTGGGAATTGAACTCATAACCTCTGGAAGAGCAGTCGGTGCTCCTAACCACTGAGCCATTTCTCCAGCCCGAAGATCATCATTTTTATCCTACTTGTGCTAAGGACACAAAAAGAAGAGAATAGAGTCCTTTCTTCAATTGAGTTAACTTCTCACTGGAGAGCATACATAATCAATAAATATGTACCATAGAAGCACTAGGGGTTGAGGTCAATCACAACGGCGTAAATAACACTAGCTTCATTGGCAAGTGCTCTTTGCAATACTAAAGGACATCATGGTTAAAATGGCACGTAATTGGCTTTGCTTGACCTGTCATTGCCTCAAAATCCATTGTTTTTTTATATAATCTTTGTAAGAACAACCCAATGAAACATTGATCTCAATGGGAATACAGAGCCTCAGCATGTGTCTCTCCTCCATACTTTCCACATCGATTCATCCAGAATCTCCCAGGCACCCTTCCTTGCCTCCCTTGTCTCCATATATCATCAAGCAGAGCTATCAATAAAAATGTCATGTGCCTTTTCTTAGGAAGCCATGAACAAGTATCTACAAACCCAAGCTAAAATGCCACTGAGATACCAAACAAGCAAGTCCTCTCAAACAAGCTTAAATCAGCAAGTGTGTTAGTGTTACATAAATGAGTGAGCACACATGAGCATTATTTTAAAAGGCATAGTGACACAGAGCCAACTATGTCACCAAAAATCCCATACCAGAAAGGGTAGTGAATCACAAAAGCTATAGTTTTCTAAACAACCTTTTAGCATCTTTACTGATAAGAGAAACTTTTCTCCTCAGCAATTGCTTGCTGATTACAGAATCTTGGAGAGGGACCCTACGAGTCAGTAAATTTCAACAGTTTTCTGAGACTTCTAAGTTTCATCTACTTCTTAAATCCTAATGAACTCCCTTCTAGGGGAGATGTTTTAATTCAGAGGAAATAGCCACACTATAAGAGCTACTCTACTAATAAAACTATATTGTCATGGTACTGGCTTTTCTAATACATTTAGTTGTTTCTCGCCATTGTGAAAAAGTTACTTGAAAAAGTGGCTCATGGGAGGAAGGTTTTATTTTGGCGCACACTTTGAGAATATGCAGCCCATAATGGTAGAGAAGACTTAGCAAAGTTCAGGGCAGATCAAGGAGTCATCATAGTCTCCCAAAAGGACATCGCTAGGTGGAACCAATTTTTAAGCTACAAAAACCTATAGAGAAAATTTCAAACATTGATCATAATGTCTAGACACAGGCCTAAATTGAATTGCTTTCTCTTCAGCTATTTTTATGATTATATGTATTTTTATCTTTTAAAAGGTTTCGTCTATCTATTCAGACATCATTTTGTTTTTAAGAGAACACCTGCAAATACCAGGAACTACTATTCTACAACATGGCCTCTAAAGTTTCTATAAGTTTAGATCAGGCACCAGTCTAGTTACTTCCTGACTATGTGACTTTAGAAAGACATTATAATTAAATTTTTGGTTGTGAGCCTAGCTTTTAATGGACAAGCCTGAAGTGGAAGTTTCTAGTTGTGTTCTGTGATTCAGACACATGTGGTGTTTTGCTGAGGCAAACCCGTGAGAGGACACATGATGTTTGGAGAGAGTATAAATGGGACTCAACAGACAGTGACAAGGTGCTTGCATAGCTAGCTGTGCAAAGCTTTATTGGTTTTGTGTCATTGAAAGAGACATAGTGGAGAACTCCTGGCATTTTCTGGTCCTGGTCATTCCTAAACCTAGCCTCAGTTGCTAAGCAACTGTTTAAAGGAACAAAACTAAGAACCACTCTTGCTCTTAGAGCTTGAATTTCTAACTAAGCTCTTGCTTGATGCTCATTACCAATACAACTACACTGACTCTCACCTAAGACTTTCCTAAGCTTAAAATCTATGCCCCAGGTTGGGCTCTGGCTTTTGGCTTAGACTTTTCAAAACCTATTTTAATAAGGATTCTCAAGTGCTTAGACCTTCCTTCCAGTTCACTGTCCAAAGGTAGCCAAGTAAAAGATGGTAAATAGAACAAAGGGGTGGGGACATATTAGGAGTAGTTCTTTGGGAAAATTCTAATCTCTGCTTGTCAGGACACCAGCAGTCCAGTTCAATAGTGTCAAGATACCAAAAATCCAGTTCAAAGGGGTCATCAAACAAAGCAGCAACGTGGTACAATCTGGCAGAAATTGACAGGTCTCCACCAAATCGGCATGATCCAATAGGAGCAACCAGGACCAGCCAGAATGCCAGGTGGTCTCTGCCATGCCTCTGTAAATGAAATGAAGATCAGTAAAGTCTCAAGACCAACAAAGCATTGCACACCTTACTATGCACTTCCCCATCATTGTCCAATCAGTCCTATTTAAACTCTCTCCAAACATCATCTGTCTTCTCATGGGTCTAGCCTCAGCAAAACACCACATGAGTCTGTATCACATGACCCAACCATTTCATGAGCCACTACAAGAGGATACAGACAAAATAAAAGGCCATTTGAGGGGTAGTGTAGAAAGCTAACATAGTAGAAGTTGGTGGGTTGATGTCATTATGCAGGTGAAGGCAGACAAGATACAATGAGACCTGTCATTGGATGAGAAGGAAGGGAGGTGGGAACAGAGGTTTTAGAAGGGAGGGAAAAGCAGGAGAGAAGGAACCAAAGCAGAGGTGAAAGAACTGGGAGGACATGGGGACAGATGTTAAGATTCTTCTCTGAGCATAGGTACAGGGTTTTTAATGAATATTTTTCTGGGATAGGTATGTACAGGATTTTGTGCTGTCTAGATGGGCAAATTATATCTTATCAATTGGATCAGAGGTTATTGTGTGGTGTGTTCTTTCATGTGATGACTTAATTGAGTCCACAGTAAGAGAGCCTCTAAATAGGCAGTCTCTATATGAAACTGGCATGGCAGAACCCATCTTGGGAACTAGATGGGTAGGGAGATTGCTGCCAGGCTCAGAGAGTAACCGTTGGCAGTGTGAGGTGGGATGGAGCTTAGTGGGTGAGACAATATATTTGAAAGCTTTCTAAATGAAATAACTGAATAATGGAAGAGATCTCTCTTGTCACCTAATAAAGGTTCCAGTACCACATTGTGTTACACATCATTGAGATATTGGCTAAAGGGGACCGAAAACTCCCAAACAAGCCACAGGGATGCCAAGACTATATGTTGCCCTTCTCAAGCTGACAATAAGATCCTATTGCTGAAGACACCCACACAACTCTATACTCATGGAGATGTTGAGCTGGTGTCTACTTAGCCTCATATATATCATATATCATAGAGCTTACACACTAGCAGTATTGATACAGGAAGGTATCTGCATACCACCAAAGCAGAAACATAAACACCGACCTAGCCACAAAACCTCTGATTTACAACAATGTCCTGCCTGCAAAATATGCTAGTGTAATGGTAGCATATTGTGGAGAGAAATAACCAATATCTGATTTGATTTAAAGCCACTCCATTAGATGGAATCCATACCTGACACTGCTTTGGTGACCAAGAATCTTTGACTAGATAGCCCAGGGACCTAGAGTAAAGCCAAATATTACTGTTCTAAAAAACAATGTAACAATAAAACAACCCCTACTGACACTCTGTTATACTCATAGATCAGTGCCTTGCTCAGCCATCATCAGAAAAGCTTCCTTCTATAGTAGATGGGAACAAATACAGAGACCCACAGCCAGGCTCTATACAGTGAGTGAGAGACCTTAGAATGCTCAGTCCTACATGATGTCTCCATTAAATCATTCTCCTCGAGGCTCAGGGAAACCTACAAAGATAAGGCCAAAAGAACAAAAAAATGAGGGGAAGGCAGATAAGAGCCAGAAGATATGAGGACACCAAGGAAAAGAGACCTTTTAATGAACAAAGTCAACACAGTATGAACTCACAGAGACTGAGGTAGCATGTACAAGGCCGGCATGGCTATGTATCAGATGGGCTCCTAGAGCTGAAGGAGAAGTACACACATACCCTATCCCCAACCCAGAAGTAATCTCCAGTTGATAGCCACATGCAAATGAAAATTTAGTTTTCTCAAAGGCAATCTTACTGGGGAAACAAACCACTCTTAAGGGTAGGCTGCGTTTCCAGTAGTAGATGCCATCAAAAAATGGGCTCAATGGCACTTTTGGGGGTTCCTTGTTTAATACTACTGTGGCTTTCCTTTAAAATTTTTTCCGTATTATTTGTATATTCATTGTATTTATATTTTTTCTTATATTTATTCTTATATTCTTATGTTTTTTATTGGGTAGTTTTATTTACATTTTAAATATTACCCCTAGTTATAGGGATGGTGGATGATTCAGCTCCAGGGATATGAGAGCACGAGACCTGGCCCAGACCCTTACCTGATGCACCACTCGAAGAGCGGCCTTGAACTTCATCTTGGCAGCACAATAGAGCTGGCCCTGATGTCACGGGTGTGTGGTGAGCTGCTCCAAGGGCTTGAGAATGGGAAGACTCATTCTGTCCCTCAACAGCTGAAGCACTGACTGAGCTAGCTGGGGCAGTGCTGGAGAGCTCACCATGGTGGCGTGGGTGGGTGGGAGATGGTGGGCTGACCAGCGCAGCTACCACCCAGGCCCAGATCCAGGGTTTTGAGTTGACTCGCCCCAATATCTGCCCCATTTATGAACTGTTGGAGCATGTGAAGGAGCCAGTCCAATCCACAGATCCAAACCTGTAGGATCTCCATGACATGGAGCAACAACATGATTTCTGAGAGGAGTCCCAGTCAGGATCCAGTACTAATAGTGTAGCAGAAGCCAGAGGCCTTGAAGCAGACCAATGGCTCATTGCAACAAACATTCGCATGTAAAAATGTGTGGACAAGAGGGTATATACGGTAGGATGCAGTAGGATATACTGCAACTTCCACAACGAGATTTTTTTTTTTTTTGGGGGTGGTTGCAAGGGCAAAGAGCAGATACGAAAGAACAGGTAGGTGAATGGGATTGGGGTGCATGATGTGAAACAAAGAATCAATAAACAGTTAAAAAAAAAAACCTTCGTACTCTAAATTTACCATTTTTATGTCATTTTGGTATATGTATATTACAGGTTTGTTAAATAATTGGTTCTACATTCTTTTCTATAGAATCAACATTGTGTACTGTAGTTCACAGCTTCGAGAAACCACCTTATATTCTTCTTACACTTTCAGATTGCAGCCATGTCTTATGCTCTAGTATTCAGTTGTGTCAGCACTATTTCCCAGAGGTCACCCTAAGTAAATTCACAACAGCCGAGGAGTTTCTCTCAGCAGCCCGTTGCTACAGGGCACATTAGTTAGGGACAGCTAAATTTTCTATGAACCGAACCTCAGCATATATAATGGCTCACATATAGCAAGCTTGTTTCTTGCCCACACAATACTGTCCCAAGATAGAGTGAGCAGTGGGAAAGAATGAAAGGAAGCTCTCACCTTATCATGCAGAGACACAGAAGCATAAAGTTCTCAGAGTGTTGCACCTAGTAGTTATTATGAGCCAGACCTAGACCAGACCTCACCTGTACTTCATGAGTTAAACCTCAGTCTTGTGAATAAGCGCCCTATAACACAGGCTAAGGAATGCCATCCTACCATAGGGACAAGCAGATATAGTCTGGTGAACAGACAGCCTACCTCCAATTATAAATCTTGCCAACTACTTTAAAAAAATGCCTGGCCTCTTTTGTGTGGCACAAATAAAAGGTATATGAAGGCTGGCTAGAGCCCAGAATCATCCAGTTTGAAGCATTTTACTGTATACATGCTGTGTCAGTATCTGTAGCTAGAATGCCAGTCTCTGGAGTATTGAAATATGGATTCATTCAAAATGATCACGATTGCTTTGGAACACAGGTTTATGTATGCATTTATTAATTATTTTATTTTATTTTTTGGCTTTTCAGTATCCTTGTGTGGAAAACCAGCATGTACAGTTGGCCTTTGGTGCCCCGTGGGGCTTAGTTCCAGAGGCCCTCACAGGTACCAAAGTCTGGAGATTCTCAACTGTTTTACATAAAACAGCATAAGATTTGCATATAACCTATTCACATCCTCCTGTGCACTTTAAATCATCTCTAGATTAACCATAATGCCCTCTGCCATGGAAATGCTGTGTAAATATTGTTTGTATTGTTTGCCTAGGAAGGGCATTAAAAAAATGCTATGCAAGGGTTCTATATGAATCCTTCCATTTGCAAACATTGTCAGTCTTCAGTTTGTAACACAGTATATGCAAAGCCCTCAGGTAAGGAGAGTCAACTGGATTGAAACTGCACCTCCTTTCTCTTAGGTGACCCTAGAAGACCCTATAATGGTTGTCACGCCTCATTTTGCCCCATGATGACTTTCTTGGAACAACCTAAGGTCAGTCACCTTTGCTCCTTTGCGGCTACTGGAGGCAGTGAGATAGAATCCTAAGAAGCAAAGTTGACAACCAGGCTGGTCCTATCTGGTGGTTTCTAGGGCTCTCTTCTTCATCTGTCTCTTCCTCTTAGCTGTGAATCGGTGTTTACACACTCTGAATCCATCATGTTTGGAAAATACCAACAAGGAAAAAAGATTGTTTGTGGAGCAAAAATAATTGCTAAAGGCAAGTTTTTGTCTCTGGTTACTTAAAACCATCTCCTTCTTACATAGTCTTTAACAAATGAATGGGCAACCTTGCTGGGAGTTTTGTTTGATTTATTTATTAGTTTTTTGTTTGTTTTATACACAGCAGAGTTCTCAAAGCTTGAGCCAGACAGATCACAATGGTATACACAATATCAAAATTGTTGGAAATGCTGATGGAAGAAATAGAGGCATTTTGAAAGCCCATGATACTATCAATATGTCTACTAATTTTCCTAAGGTTGAGGAAGAAAATAAACCTTGACAAAAACATAAATAATTATGCACAGTATAGTTTCAGCAATACTGTCTAAAACAAACCATTCCAACTATGTTTTATCTCATTAGAGTGGCTACAACAAAATGTCATAAGCTTTGCTTAGGAGACAGTTAGAAGCAACAAAAATATACTTCTCACCACTCTGGAGGCTAAAACCCTGAGATCAAGAAAGCAGTAGACTTGTGACTGGTAAGCATCCATTTTCTGTTTAATGGATATACCTTTCCATGGGTCTAACTAGTAGGGGGATCTGAGAATTCTCTTAGACAAATGCTGTTAGAGCATCAATGCCCTGTGACGTAACCAGTGCCAAGGGCCCTGCCTCCTGACTCTGGCACAGTGGTGACTGTGATCAACATACAAATTCAGGGAGCACAAACATTGACAACATACCAGTAAAAGGAATAACCAGCTAGACATGCATAAGGATCGTTGACGGTTTTCTTCATACACACAGTTTATCTTAAGGAAACAATAGGCTAGGTATGGAAAGCATCAGTTTAGTTCATTTGTTTAACGACCTTGTACATAACTGGAAATTTCAGAAACCCTTGACTGTTCTTCAAGAAGACACTAGTGAAATGAACTGTAGTAAACATGTATGAAGAAACATCTTAATCACTTCAAAAGGGATGCAAATTTATATAGTCTGGAACTTAAAGACATTAGCCAGTTACAGGAAATGATAAAAAAGGAGGTTAATTAAACATAATATAATACCAATTAGGGAAGCTATGCTTATAATGGTACTAAAATATCCAAAAGGGCACTTACAGAATTGTGTAGCAGAGTAACTAGACAGGATTCTAAGGATTGTCAGAGTTATCATTTTAGCATCATCATTACACGCCTCCGAATCATTATCATCATCATTTGGGCAATCGCACCATGCATCAGACACTTAACTAGGCAATTTCCAAATCAGACCTCATTAGGCCCTTATGACAACTCCGTGTTAGATATCATTATGCAGCCGTCAAACACTGAAGAAGTAAAGCACAGAGATGGAAGTTGGCCAGAGGCTCCATTAATGGACCGTTGAGGTAGACTCAGGCTATTCCACCTAACCCAGAAGCTTCTACTCCCCCAAAACAGCTTCACTGTGCAAAAAATAAATAAATAATAATAATAAAATATTGCCCAGCCTCACTATAGCAAGGCATAGACTAAGCAGGTAGTATTTCCCAAGCAGACTTCTTCAACAATAATAGTCACCAGTGTGCTTATTGCTTGCTGGGCACTGAGCTTTGCTTTGACTGTCATAATTAACAACATTTGAATGAGTGTCATAGGACTGTGTGAGAGGTATAATTATTACCCCACTTTACAAAAAGGGAAAAACTCCTGAGGCCCAAAGTAGAGCAGTCTCAAGGTTATACAGTCTCAGGATTTTAAGAGTTTAGCTGCTCACACATGTTCTGCAGCATCATTTTTACAACAACAACAACAACAACAAGAACCAGTGAATTGTCATGAGACGTTCAAGAGACACGATGACTTAAAGACACAAGCTTGTCAGCTTTCTGACAGTAAGGAACATTTACTGGTGGTATCCACAGCCACTCGAAGGGCATGAGGAACAAGCCATTCACTAAATGTCTGCTGAATGAGTAAAGGAGGATCTTGGAGGAGTGTTATGCTTCTTCCTAGGGAGACATGAACAAACATCTACTCATCCCAACACGGGGAACCAACCATGGACAAAAGTAGCAACTGCGCCATAGTCCACTGGTAATCCAGTCAGTTTACTGTCATTCACAAGGAGCGTAGTGAGGCTTCATAGATAACATGTCAGAACCATTACTGAAAAGAGGACTCACAAAAGCTGTGTTCTTGGACCCTCTGTGAAGTTTTCAGGTAGCAGAAAAGAACATCTCTTTTTCTCCCAGTCTTTCCTCTCTCTTCTTTTCTTTCTTTCTCTTTTCTTTTATTGTTCTGAGGCTTTGGGGAGGAGCCTTGTGAATCTTGTTAATTTTCAGATTTTTCAGACGTAGGTGGTTTACTTCTTGAGTCTCAGAGAGGGGCACGTGGCTGAAGATGCTATAGAAGCTAATGTTGGGAAAGTTAAGGTTGGAGTCAAGTGATAAAGACCTTTGAATGGCAGACAAAGGACTGTGAGTTTCATTAGCAAACAAGAAGAGATACTTTAGGAAATTTTTAACAGAGGGATAATAAACAGGTAGGCATTAATCAGCACTGATAAAATGAAATGAACATGAGAACAGGGCATCAATTAGGTATTAGCTTGACGGCCAAGGAGTGAGAAGAAAAGGAGACAAAAGATATCAAGAGTACAGACTTACTAAAAGCTCTCCTTGAATCCACTGCAAGTAGATCATAGTGTTTTACTAAACATGGCTGCGAATTCTTTGGCAGACCTGCCTCTGGGACAACAGGATTATTGTCCCTCTTCTTGAATACGAACAGGCTAGGCCTGTTTCAACTAACCAACTAAAGCAGAAGGGCAGGATGTGGCTTTCAAAGCTACATACTAAAAGTTCAGGTATTTTTCTACCTTTCTAGGGACATGTTCAAGGTATGATTACCCTAAAATCTTGTTGCTAAAATTCCTTTCCTGGGACAGATGCCAAGCAACATCTACCCATCCTCCTGAGAGCCCAAAGACAAACTGAGGCAAGCTTCTACCAAAGGTGTGTGTACCCCTCCCTCAATTAGCCCCCTCCAAAAAGCCTTACATACCTGTAATTAGGGCTTCCCTGTGGCCAAATAGATGGAGCTCATGCTCCTGGTTTCACACACACACACCCTTGCCAGGAAGTAGGGAGTGGCTGAATACTCAGGAAAGAACCCCTGTGCTCTGTGCTATGCTTCCATGCCAGATGTGAACCATTAACCAACCTAACTGGGATGACTTTTTGGAAAACAAGCACAGCAAACTGGAGATGGTGGGCTGCTTGGCTCAGGGATCAGTTATGCACAGCAGACCCCTGTTATAGAGAGAGCTCTGGTATAAAGCCACAGCCACCTTCATAGCTGAAGCCAGCCTTTTACCCTCCCTACCAATATAGGAGAATTGAGTTGAGCATCCCTCAGCCCTCCAAACCAGCTCATTTGGTGACTCTGTCTTCCAAGACTAATAGAAATAGAAACTTTGCTCAGCTGAGCCTTGCATGAATTCCTGACAAAATAACATGAGCTGTGTTTAAATTGCTTTAATTAAGCTTTGAGAGTAATTTGTTACATACATAGTTTTCAGAGAACAGAACAATTTTGAGAATTCAAGAGAGCATTAATTATGCCCCCAAAAAGAGCCTGATGAGACATGCTTCTCCTGTCTATAAGGTTTCTGAGATTCTGTTCATTAGCATAACACCAACATTCAACTCGGCATCAGCAAACCTTTACTGAATCAGTAAATCGGATCTGTTCCTTTTCTTTTTCTTTCTAAAGATGTTTTATTTTTTATTCAGAGAGAAAGAGGGGGAGTGAGAGAGAGGGAGGTGGGCATGCACCTGCCATAGTGTGTGGGGTGTGTGTGTGTGAGGGGGGAGGGCGGGAGAAAGAGAGAGAGAGAATCACTTCAGTGAAACTGGTTCCTATCTTTACCTGGGGACCCCTAGATATCCAGGAAAGGAAGCAAACTGTGAAGAGATGAGAATAAAAACTTGGTTCAGACTGACTTCATCAACCTGGATAAAGATTTCTAAAGAGTCTGATGGCAGGCAGTTTATTTCCAACAAACTTAAACACAGTATAGTTAGGGGAAAAACATTTCTCTGTATAACACATTCTGTGGTGCACAAGGAAGCATGGTTGCATCAAAACCCAACCCAGGGAATATGTCATTTCTGCCAAGAGGATGAGTTCTGAAGACAGGGTACCTGTATTAGCTTAAGCACATAGAGAAGGATCTGATGTGGTCTTGGTCATATAGATAGCATAGAGGTCATTAGGGCTATTAGCCACCTCTGGTTCTAGTTGTGGGAGCTTGGGGGAACCCTCTAGCTATGCTTATAATGTAAAGATCATTTAGACTACTAGATATCTCTGGTCCTGGTTGTGGGAGCTTGGGGAGCGCCTGGTTATAAAGGTCATTTTGATTACTGGCTACTTCTGGCCCTGGTTGTAGAAGTTTGATATAGCTAATCCAGATCACCAGGCTATAAATCATTTCCGATTCCCAGCTTTCTGGGAAAATGGGTTATATAGCTTTGAAAGAAAAATCCTGGGCGCAGAGAACCATACAGTTGGCTTGGCCTAGCTGCCTTCAAAGGCATGCAACACAGGTTTTTCAGGTTAGTCTCCATTGCTCCAAGGCACAATGTACCTTCCAGTTCCTGAGAGACTCATGCCTTCCCTCAGGCAGTGAAGCACTCAGACCACTCTACATGTCTTTGTATGTTCCCTCCGATATCAAGGAAGCATGGAAACTCAGCAGGACTGTTGGTCTTAGGCATTAATCTTCTGTACCCTGTATAGCTTGCAAACATCCTTGTGTACTGGCAGCCACAACAGCATTTGTCCTGGAAATTCCTATCATATTCTATTTCTGACAAAAAGTCTGACTGCTCTCAGTAAAAACGTCACAGTCTCAATCTATGGTCCCCACAACAAAACATGGTTTGTTTTCTCATGGCCATATCTGGTGACCTTTGCAACGTATGGCTTCTCTGAAGATCTGTGGGCAGAAGATCTTCATGCTGTGCTCCAATAAGTGGGTTGCAGGAATCAAATGTTGGATCATCAGGCTTGTCCAGAAATACCTCTAACTACATCTGGCTTGTTTCTTTCTTATTAATATGCACCTGCTCTAAAGTTAACATTTTTTTTCTTAATACAAAAGAATGAATTTAGGACCTCATACATGCTAAGCAAGAAATCTTCCCTAAAACTACTTTCTAAAGCCAGACTCTGAATTTTTGGTTTGGTGTGTGTGTGTGTGTGTGTGTGTGTGTGTGTGTGTGTGTGTGTGTGTGTGTGTGTGGTGTATATGTAATGAATGTCTGTGAGTTCAAGTGAGGGTCAAATCTGGGTACAGACATGTGCAAGTCATCAGGTGTTCTTCTCTTGTTCTTTGCCTTTTTCCCTTGAGAAAGATTTCTTGTTGAGTCCTAAGCTCATTGTTTCAGATAAGCAGTGAATTTTCCCCTCAGGTCCTCATGCTTACACAGTGCTACCACCCAGCTCTAATCTGATAAGTCTTAAGCATGCATCCTGATGGGAGTCTTAAATACAGTCAGACTCATCAGCTGCTGCCTAGGTCAGGTGTGGGACATTCACTGAATTTATCCTGTCTCATTCCCAGGCTGTCCTGCTCCAGGGCAGCGTTCTCTTTAATCCCTAACGTGTGTATTAGCTTCATCTGTTGATGATCATCATGAAAATGGAATCCCACAAGAGAATTCATTTAAATTGTGCCTTTGAAACTCATCCATGCTAATACATGAAGCATTGTTTCTTCTTTTTTATTTCTGTGTACACTGCCATTACATGAAGGCACTACAATTTAGCCATTCCACACTTGAAGATTTTGAATAATCCATCCTAGAAATATTATACATGTAGCTCATATGAACATTTTTGTGTGTGGTAATTGCTTTATCGGCTGATGTCTTAATATGATGCTGGTTTGGTTGTTGTTATTGTTTGTTTTTCTTTTGTTTTGCCTTGGTGCACCTATTATTTGTTTATTTTTTATTTAAGAAATCTTTAGGTCTTTAGGAATAGTAACCTACCCAATTCTGTAAAGAATGTTTTTAACCTGCCCCAAGAGGCATTGCAGTTGTGGCTGCTGTGTCACATGTGTATCTCTAGGTGGAAAAGGGGTGAGAGGCTATGTCTATGCTAAGTGTTCTTACCTGTGAACATCTGAATGATTAATAGCCTAACATTCCATGAATAAAATCAAGCTTAAAGGGTTTCCAACAAGAAACTAGCCTAAGATGACTGCCAGTCTGGTGTCAGGCAGGCCCAGATTGGCTCCCAGGATAGGGAGCAAGTTGGAGAGTAGGAGAACCCTGCTTGGGATTGTGGGCCCAGTAGGATTGAGGCCAAGACTGAAAATTCTTACAAAGGGCCATTTGGGTGGCCTAAAATAACTGCTAGACTGGCACCGTCATGAGGCCCAGACAGAGAGTTAACCTGAGACGACCACCAGTTCAGCACTGTGCAGGTCTAGGGAACAGACCATGCCCAGGATGACTCATACTCCATGTCAAAATGCATGAGTGGAGCATAACACTTCTGAGACAACTCGTGAGATGACCCCAGAAACTGAAAGACTCCAGGCACCTCTAAGAGCAAGTAAGTGGTAAGAAATGGAAGAGAATGAGAAACAGACAGATGTGGGTTCAATGAAGAAAGGCAGCACTGGAGTCTAGAGGGTAGTGGGAAACTTCATTTGAGTAGCCAGTAATGCCTCTTGGGACCATGGTAGGTTTCTGGCCTGTACTGCGATGCCACCAGAGGCCATGTCCAGGGCTGTGGCTCTGCATTAGCAAGGGACTGTTACCTCCAAAGGCCAGTTGGACATTGCTGATCTGAACTGCTGCAAAGGGACATGTTGGTATCTAAGGGCTAAGTAGAACTGGCCCTACCCTTCACCAGTGTATCATGGGAGAGCTGGCTCTGAAGGCATGAGAGCAGGAGAGCTAACCATTCAAACCCCCATCGAGCTGCAGTACTCAGGAGAGTGGCTCTGAACATTGTAGGAGTTTCAGGTGAGTCAGTCCCAATGATACGAGTGGAAGAGCTGGACCTGCCACTCAGCCCCATTTGAAAGAGGTACCCTTCTCTTCCATTACTCCTCACCCCCTGTGAGGGGCAGGATAACTGGCCCTGGGGTCATGTGAGCAGTAGGCTATGCCCCTCATCACCTGCAGCACTCTGGAGAGCAGGGCCTGCACCTCCTCACCTGGCAGCACAGTAGAGATGGCTTGGATGTGGAGATCTCAGGTGAGCTGCCCCTGAGGGTGAGTGTGGGAGAGCCAGCTGTGCCTCTTACCTGCTGTGCAGTGAGGTCATGGAGGAAGAGATCCCTTCCTCTCCCCTCCCTTTTGCCCTCACCATTACAGCAGACGAATTGAGCACTAGAGAGCCAACCCTCCCTCTTGTCTACTGGATGGAGGTGCAGACAAGGGAGAGATGTCCTCCTGCCCCTCCCTTGTTCCTTGACATCTATGTCAGGCAGAAGAGTTGGCGCAGGGATTATAAGAGCGAAAGAATGAGCCACGTCCCTTTCCAGCTGCCCCTGTGCCTTGCCTGAGCAGTAGGATAGAGCTGGCCCTGGTTGTGGGGTTGACCATGTGAGCCTACCCAAAGGGTGTGAGAGTGGGAGAGCCTGGAGGCTGACCACTCAGCTACCACCCAGACCCAGACCTATTGAACTGGCCCACCCCAACATCTACCCAATCTATGACTGCTGGAGTACATGAAGGGGCTCATTCCTAACAGATCCAAAAGTCTAGAATGGAGTGGACTGACTTATCAGACCTAAAGCTGATTGAATTCACTCATTTATTTTTTATACAAATCTGTTCAGGAATTAAAGCAAATTAATTAGGAGAGAAGTCCTAACACAAGAGCAACATTTGCCCAACCTCAACACCCTAATGTAGTCAACAAATATTTCCTGAACTTTAATATAGATTGGGCAGGGTCCTTGGCACTGAGCAACCAGCATTGCCCACACAGGCCACAACACATGTTTATGGTTAGTAGAAAGTAAGAGTAAGACAGACAAGAAATATTTCTAAAAAGAAAGAAAAAGAAAGAAAGGAGGAAAGGCACCATAAGTCCCAAGGAATGTTTCCGTTGCTTTGAATTTACAATAAAGAAAATGCATATAGCATCCCGGTATATATGAACAAACAGTTCAATATTCTTTCTAATTAAAGCCATCTACCATCTGACTACCTGAACATAAGTGAGCCCCATGTACCCCAGATCCTTACAATGTTATTCAGAGTTCTGCTCATGCTTCTATTGGCACCTCTAATTGTACGTTGACCATCAGTGAACTTGATAGACATGTCCAATTGCACTCACCTTACATTTCCAGTTAAGAGCAGACCAAATCAATATGTCCTGTATGGATGCCTAAAGCCAAAGCCACAGTGTCTTGTTTAAATGTACATGTTATGATTCTCCCCAGAGCTGTGAAGAAAACACTGGTGCATTCTGTCGGTAATGCCTCTGCCCCGCTGAGAACATTACTGCTAATTAATCGTAATCCACAGATTCATTTCTACTCATAAGGAAGGGAACCCTGGTCGAGCTGTTATCTGAGGTTTGCCAAAAGGTTTGTCTCAAGATGCCCTCTTTAGCCCACGAAAGTGTGTGAAGGGGCCAATTAGTGTGTCCCAAAACAATAATTCTAAAAATCGTATGTCTGTCACATAAAAATGATGTGTCATTCAAAGGAGAAGAGAGATCTTCAATATAAGCAGCTTAATAACAGAAAACCAAGACACCAGTCCTAGCAGTTTAAACTTGTATTGTCATTCATTATCATTTTAAACTATCCAGTTTCCAACAGGGACCTATGCAAAACCTGACTGTTCAGAGTAGTCCAAAACAGTCACCGTGGTAAACACTGCCCTGAAGGAGAGTGTGCCTCAGACTCCCCTGTCTAACCCCTCAAGTGCTATATACCTACAGAAAAGATTAGTTCACCTAACTTTTCCTTTAGTCACTGAGTGAAGGATATTCTATCCTGCATTGTGCTGAAATAAGTTCCAGACCCATCTGACTCTGGGTGCTGTGATCTATTCATAATGTCTGCCAGAGAGTGGGCAAGATAAATCTGCCATATTTGTGTGTTACAAGGAAACTTCAAATTACATGAACTTTGAGGTCAAAAAGTTGGAAACTTGTAGATTGAGGTCATTATGCGGGCAGACAAGATAAAATGAGGCCTGTCATTGGACGAGAAGGAAGGATGGATAGGAACAAAGTTTGAGAAGCAGAAGAGAGAGAACTAGAGCAAGAAGAGGAGCTGGGAGAATATGGGGGCAGAAATTAAGATTCTTCTCTATGCAGAGATAAATGTTGTTATGACTATTTTTAAGGGATGGGTGTGTACAGGATTTGGTGCTGACCAGATGGGCAAATTATATCTTATCAATTGGATCAGAGGTTATTGTGTGGTGTGTTCTTTCATGGGGCAACTGAATTGAGTTCAAGAGAGTGTGTGGTGGTGGGACACACTGGGCTCACCATGGAACTAGGGTGTGTATGCCTGGCGTGGTAACTACCCCTGCAGGGGAACTGAGTGAATGGCTCACAGACCGCCCAGGGCCATAGGAAGCCCAGGAGAGAAAGCTCAGAGCAGTATGTATGGGAAGGAGTCCTGGCGCGCACCTTTTTTATTTACTGCAGCAAGTCGGAGAACCAACATGTTAGGCAATTATCTACAAAAAAATTTAAGTTTATTAGCCTGAGAGAGTTAAGTTTTATTTTCTAAGTAAGAGAGAGCTGGTGCCATGATTGGTCAAGTGATGGCCCAAGCATGGGAACCTTAAACAAAGGAACTGGGGGAGTCTGCTCACAGACTTTAGGTCTCCTGCTATGGAAAGTGCAGGCTGCCCCTAGCCACAGAGAGCTAAAAATTGGAAGCTGCCTGCTTTCCTAACAGATGATGGTTAGAGTATGATTTATTTAAAAGGCCAGTTTATTTGCTTTTAGGATACTTATATACAATTTGTCCAAATCGTATGGGTTATTTTGCAAACAATTCAGAACTAGGTAGAAATAAGTAAAAATCTGTAACACCAGGCAGAGTGAAAACAGACATATAGTATAGAAGTTATTAATAAATAAAAGCCTGACGCTCCAGGTAGAGAGCTTAGCACATAGATGGTAATATTTTGGTCTGCAGGATCCTCAGATTCTCTCTAACATGGGATCCACAGGAATTTTGGGTTAAAATCCTGGTTTAACAACTTGCCTAATTCTTAATGGCAGATATTAATGAAAAATGATTAATTTGTTTTTATAGCAAGACTGAGAGAGTACAGCATTCATCTGGATCATGGGGGGATTCTTACCTGTGGTTAGGAATTTAGATAGGGAAAATTAGTCACTGACTCCAAATAGAGAGTGGTGATATTTGCCAGGTATAAAAGATATTGTTAATAGAGGTCTGTACACAAGACAGAGTGAATACAGACAAAATTATAGAAGTTATTAATAAATAAAAGTCTGGTGCTCCAGGTAGAAAGCTTAACACAAGTTGCTTATTCTTTTTTTTCTTTTTTTTTTTTTTTTTTTTGAGATGGTTATTCTTGTTTATTTTTATTTTTTCCAATTTTTTTTTTTTTTATTGGATTTTTTTTTTGTTTATATTTCTAATGTTATTCCCTTTCACAGTTTCCCATCCATAAGGTCCCTATCAGGTGTTCCTCTATGAGGGTGTTCTCCCTCCCCAAACATCCTCCCTTCCCACCATGACATTCCCATACACTGGGAGGGGGGGGAGTTCCAGCCTTGGCAGGATCAAGGGCTTCTCCTCCCATTAGTGCCCAACAAGGACATCCTGGGGTACATATACAGCTGGGTCTGACCAAGTGTACTCTTTGGGTAGTGGTTTAGTCCCCGGGAGCTCTGGTTGGTAGGTATTATTGTTCTTATTGGGTTGCAAGCATCTTCAGCTCCTTCAAACCTTTCTCTAACTCCTCCAGTGGGGACACTGTTCTCAGTTCAATGGTTGGCTGCTAGCATCTGCTTCTGTATTTGTCATGCTCTGGCCAAGCCTCTCAGGAGACAGTTATATGAGGTTTCTGTAAACATTCGTTGCTTCATCAATAATGTCGAAGTTTGGTGGATGTATATATATATATATATATATATATATATATATATATATACAGCCACTTTGCTGGATATAACTTTGCTGAAGTTGTTTATCAGGCTTATTAGTTCTCAGGTGGAACTTTTGGGGTCACTTAGGTATACTATCATATCATCTGTAAATAGTGATATTTTTGCCTTCTTCCTTTCCAATTTGTGTTCCTTTGACCTCCTTTTGTTGTCTGATTGCTCTGGCTAGAACTTCAAGAACTATATTGAATAAGTAGGGAGAGAGTGGACAGCCTTGTCTACTCCCTGATTTTAGTGGGATTGCTTCAAGTTTCTCTCCATTTAGTTTAATGTTAGCAACTGGTTTGCTGTATATGGCTTTTACTATGTTTAGGTATGGGCCTTGAATTCCTATTCTTTCCAGGACTTTTATCATGAAGGGGTGTTGAATTTTGACAAATGCTTTCTCAGCATCTAATGAGATGATCATGTGGATTTTTTTTCTTTGAGTTTGTTTACATAATGGATTACATTGATGGATGTTCTTATATTGAATATTCCCTGCATCCCTGGAATGAAGCCTTCTTGATCATCATGGATGATTGTTTTGATGTGTTCTTGGATTCCGTTTGTGAGAATTTCATTGAGTATTTTTGTGTCGATGTTTGTAAGAAAAAATGGTCTGAAGTTCTCTTTCTTTGCTGAGTCTTTGTGCGGTTTAGGTATAAATGTATATGTGGCTTCATAGAAGAAATTGGGTAGTGTTTCTTCTGTTTCTACTTTGTGCAATAGTTTCAACAGAATTGCTAATAGATCTTCTATGAAGGTCTAGTAGAATTCTGCACCTGTCTGGTCCTCGCTTTTATTTGGTTGGGAGACTTTTAATGACTGCTTCTATTTCTGTAGGATTTATGCAACATTTTAGATGATTTATCTGATCCTGATTTAATTTGGTACCTGGTATCTGTCATGAAACTTGTCTATTTCATCCAGATTTTCCAATTTTGTTGAATATAGGCTTTTGTATTACGATCTGATGATTCTTTGAATTTCCTCAGTTTCTGTTATGTCTCCCTTTTCATTTCTGATTTTGTTAACTTGAATACACTCTCTGTGCCCTCTGGTTAATCTGGCTAAGGGTTTCTCTATCTTGTTTCTCAAAGAACCAGCTCCTGGTTTTGTTGATTGTTTGCATAGTTCTTTTTGTTTCTACTTGGTTGATTTCAGCCCTGAATTTGATTATTTCCTGCTGTCTACTCTTGGGTGTATTTGCTTCTTTTTGTTCTGTAGATTTTAGGTGTGCTATCAAGCTGCTAGTGTATGCATTCTCCTGTTTCATTTTGCAGGCACTCAGAGCTATGAGTTTTCCTCTTAGTGCTGCTTTCATTGTGTCGCATGAATTTGGGTATTTGTGCCTTCATTTTTATTAAATTCTAAGAAGTCTTTAATTTCTTTCTTTATTTCTTTCTTGACCAAGTTATCATTGAGTAGAGCATTGTTCAACTTCCATGTCTATGTGGGCTTTCTGTCATTTGTGTTGTCATTGAAAACCAGCCTTAATCCATGGTGATCCGATAGGACGCATAGGATTATTTCAATCTTCTTGTATCTATTGAGGTCTGTTTTATGACTGATTATATGGTCACTTTTGGAGAAGGTACCATGAGGTACTGAGAAGAATGTATATTTTTTGTTTTAGGATGAGATGTTCTATAG